>NC_080393.1:56803265-57103265 GCF_028751815.1 Salvia miltiorrhiza
TCTATACGGAGTTAGATGTGAAATCTTCACTGATCACAAAAGCCTTAAGTATTTTTTCGAACAGAAAGACTTGAATATGAGACAGAGGAGATGGCTCGAGCTCGTGAAGGATTACGACTGCGGTATCAACTACCACCCGGGAAAAGCTAATGTAGTAGCTGATGCTTTAAGTCATAAAACTCAATCCGAGTTAGGACTAGCAGCTTCAGTATTTACTCCCTATAAAAGGCATCCTCACTTACCTAAAATCCTTAGCAGCTGCAAAGAATTTTAGACGAAACAAGATCACCATATATAACTCAGCAACAACAACCAACAAACAAAACTTTCAAGGTATTCACTATCTCATTTGCACGCTTCGGTTTAATTAGGAATACAGAATGGTAGAGAACCTACATATGCATAAATGGACATAGCAAATATAGCAAACCATTCGTTTCTGTGATACATAATGAGCTATGATATGTTGTAAAAATAGAATGCTAGTATTTGATAGTTTCCTTGCTCAAGAAAGACGATTTGCATAGTATGACCGAACTTAGCATTTTAGAGGGAGGGGTTTTTTTTTAACCGTTTCTTTCTTGAGTGGGGGAGAAAGCTTTGACGATGGCTGACTGCGAAGGAGAAGAAGAGGGACGCTTCGCGGAGCCAAAGCCGACGGCATAACTGCACATCGAACAAACCTGGGCAGCGTCGAACCTGAGCGTCGATTTCGCCAGAGCTGAGAGGTCAGGGCTCGACCCTTGCCTTCGTCGTGTCGGCACAAACGTGTGCGTGAGAACAGGGAGCGGCGATGGCCTCACTAATTTCAGAGGCGACAACAGCCAGGCTCGCCCGAGCTAATCGCAGCGGATCGAGACCCCGGCTGTTCGCCGGCCTTCCTACAGCAGCGACTCAGTTCCAGGCGGCTGAGCGGGATGGCGCGGCCGAAGGCCTAGCGCCGCTGGTCACGACCCAGACCAGAAAGCAGCAGCAGACGGCAACGAACTCGCCGGAATCCAGTTGCAGTCGGCGGCGGACTCCAGCTGCTCACTCCAGCGGCTCCCAGTCGACGGTGCTCGCCGGAATCCAGTTGCAGCGGCGGTGGATTCCTCAGCTGGATACAGATCGAGAGAGAACCGAAGGGAGCGTTTGATTTAGGAGAGATTAGAGCGAGATTGAGGAAGAGAGAAGGAGGCGCCGGACGTCGGCGCGATAGAGGCTGATTCGCCGGATTTCGGAGCTCTGCAACTCCAGGCCGCGACTCCGGGAACAGCAGTAGTCGGCGGCGAATTCCTCGGCGACGGCTGGAACGTCCAGAGGGCGGAGCGGCGATGATTTCAGCCTCGCCGGAACCGTTGGCGGTGGAACTCGTGAGGAGGCGGCTGGATCGAGCGAGAGAGAGAGATGTTGAGCAGCGTTCGTTTCTTGAGAATTTAGAGAGAGATTCAGTCTTGATAATTGAGAGAAAGAGAGAGTGTTCAGCTTTAAAAAAAAAAGAGAGAGAAACCGATATTATTGAGAGAGAAAAGCATTCTACTTTAATAAAGATAGAGAGTGAGAACCGACTGTTTTGAGAAAAAAAAGAGAGAGATTCGGTCTTTGAGTTGAAAAAAAAGAGAGAGAGAACGTGTCCTGCTTGGAGAGAAAGAGATAACCGAGAATTAGTGGGAGAATGGGCTTTGATTATTTTCAGTATGGGCTTTTCTTTTAATTTATTTTGGGCCTCACCTTTTAATTGATAATGGGCTGTATTTAATTAGTGTGGGCTAGAGTTAATTTTTATTTGGACTGCTATTATTATTTTGGCTTAAAATCAGGCCCAATTTAAGGGTAGTTTAGATTAATCTATTAATTAAATTGAGCTAATTATAATTATGGATTAATTTAGAATGAGGCTATTAATTAGTAAGTGAGTTAGAATACTCTAAGATGAGCGGATTAATTATTTATCCACCCTCATGAGACGATCCTCAATTAGTCAATTTTTTTTATTTATTTGGGTCTTCACTATTGATCCTAATTAAGTTAATTAGAGATTAATATTAAAATTTACTAATTATTTTAAGGGTGATGATGGGCTCACTTATTGGGCTTCATGATTTTATTATCTTGGGCCTCATTTGTTGGGCTTTAGAATTTAATTGATGTTGGGCCTAATGTTAATTATGCATTGGGCTTTGAATTTATTCATTTGGGCTCAAATTAAATTCCTATTGGGCCTTGATTATTTATTTAGGCCTTCATATTATTCTATTAAGTTTAATTAGAGAAGATTTTAAGACTTACTAATTATTAATTAGTAAGTGAATTAGATTATTTTAAGTTGAGTAGATTATTAAAGATTAATAATCCGACCTCATAAGACGAGCTTTAATTCCTTAAATAGGATTAGCATCTCATAATTTAATTAAAGGAATATGAGTCATGCATAATCATTTCACGCATCCTCATTTATTGAGATTTTTCGAGAATTAGAATCTTATTTTATTTTCTCGGATTAAAGGTCAAGCACCAGAGTTAGAGCTAAACCGTGAGTCTGCTATTCAGGTAGGCTTTCTACGTATAAACTAAAATTATATATTAGAATTGTTAAGACTTTATGCTTATGAATTTAAATGATATTGTCAATGCCTAAATGCTTTATGTTTTATTATTAATTGCCTATCTGATGTTAATCGAATTCGGATTCTGGATGGGACCGCAAATCCCTTCGGAATTAGTGTACACCTTGTGATCGTGAGTCATCTAGCGGGTTGGCCGATCATAGTGTCCGTAGAGGGAGGCCTCCCTCTCGGCACGAGTTACTGATATGGTGATTAATGATATAAAATACCTGCGCGGGTTATTGATGAAAGAAATGATATTATGTTTGGTAAATACGAGTCTTTAAAGGAAAACCCTCGTATATTACTACTATTGAAAGGCTTGACAATAAAATATTATGCATATATGTAAATTTCGGCAAGTGTCCACTAAGTACTTTTGTACTTAGCCCTGCATGTATTTTTAAATGTGCAGGTTGAGCTGTGATCGAGGATGTAGTGTGCAAGCGGAGCTTTTGTCAATTTAGGACGAGAACCTCAGAGTGGAGTATATGTCTTCATACATATACTCAAGTTATTGTTATTCCGCTGCGAACACTGATTTTACTAAAGACATTATGTTATCTTGTCAAAACAATATGTATTATTTAATAATGTACTCAAACTCGTTGAGTACCTCTTTTGGATAATATTATGTACGGTTCCTTTTGACCTTCGTTAAATTCTAGTTAATTTCAATTGTTTTCCTTATACAAGTCGAGTCATCAAGAAACCGAATATGCCCCTTTCTAACTCCCGCTCCTAAATCCCCTCCCTTAGTCGCGGTTTCCCCGAAATTGCTATCCTTAGCAAGTGCGGTCGTGACAATAACTATGGTATGAATTCCCATGAACATAGCGCTATTAAGTTAGGTGATCACCTCTACGACAGAACATAGAAGAAAACGTAGAAGAAATTCAACTATATCTTTTGGTGACTGAAGTGATGGCAGTAAGACAAGTGATATGTATAGAATTTTTATAAGCTCGTGATTGATATCCGCTATAAATCTCCATGACTTATGCCTAAGTATCAAATTGAGATGCTATGACATTATATGCTTAATTTTTTTATGACTCATGGATTTGGGATGCTAAGGACCCTTAAAGCTTACTACATCAATGTTGTCATTAGAGTCATGAATTGTTTACAAGTTATAACAAGTTAACCTTTACAAGAGTTCTTTTGAGGTTTGTATTATATTATGCTAGAGTGTATTAATTGACAAATCTCTGCTATCAGAATGCCGCCTAAGAGAGGTCGCCCTGTGAGAAATAATAACAATCGCAGAAACCATAATGCCATACCAGAAGAACCCCAAAATGATCGAGAACATAACCCACCCCCTCCGTCCCCAACTAGGAGAGTCGAGGAACTCTTTTTAAGACAGAACCCACCTACGTTTGGTGGGACGAGCGAGCCGGCAGAAGCCGAAATTTGGGTGCGTGCAATGGAGCGCATCTTCAACTTCCTACGTTGTACTGATGATGAGCGCCTCTCTTGCGTCTCATTCCAGCTGACAGGATCAGCTGATTTCTGGTGGAAGGCACGTCGAAAAACTCTGACCCCTGAACAATGGGCAATTTATACGTGGGAAGATTTTAAGGCGGGATTATATGACAAATATATTCTGAAAAGCTATAGGAAGAAGAAGGAGACTGAATTCTACAATTTGAAGCAAGGAAAGAAATCTGTGGTTGAATACGATAGGGAATTCTGCAACCTGGCTAGATTTGCTCCACAACAAGTGGACACAGATGAAAAGATGGCAGAAAAATTTTGTGCCGGTCTGAGGCATGAAATTAGGATGACTCTAGCAAGCCACGGAGGACTCTCATACACGGAGTGTTTGAACAGGGCACTTGACATTGAAGCTGCAATGCCATCGGATAAGTCAGCTCCACCACTGACCTCGACGCCAAATAACCCACCAGTACCCTCACATACTCTCAAAGGGAAGCGCAAATGGGACAACACTGAAGACAATATCAGTCAAGCCAACAAGAGAGTGTGGCAAGAAAATGAACAGGCCGAACAGTTTAATCAACAAAGGCATGAGGCACAGACTAACCCCGACCCAACTAGGGGTAACCAAGGTCAGCAAAGAATTTCACCTTGCCCCAATTGCGGTAAGATGCATAGGGGTATCTGTCGGGCTGGAACTAACGGGTGTTACAATTGTGGCCAAAAAGGTCACTACTCCACACAGTGTCCCAACAGACAACAGGGTTCAACAACTAAGCCCACCCATACCCATCCCTTACAAGCAATACGCGGACACCTTCAAATTCAGCCTCAAGGACAACAGTCACCACAACAGGGGGCAACTTATGCTTTTAACTAGGGACACTAGGAAGGTATGATAAGTTTATGGGAATACTTATCACTATCATGTTTAGTAGAGATGCTTTACATATCCTTGCTACCACACCATGCATGGTAATAATCAGCTTCGAGTGAGCTAAGTGCAATCTAGTGATAATCACACAACTTAGGGTTACCATTGATATTCGCTCTAATCTAGTGATTGGAAACATCATATTTTATACCGAGAAACTTGAAATAATTTGTGATCAAGAAGTGTAGAAGATAAGGGACAAATTAGTTACCTTAAGCATCTCGGAGTATGCAAATTTCGGGACGAAATTTTTGTTAAGAGGGGTAGTATGTAGTAGCCCGCTCTTTTATTATATTTAAATCCAGTAATACGATAATTATTATTTAATCTTTCAGTAAATCAAGCCCAATAATTATTTATGATTTAAATTCAGCTTATGACACTGGATTATATTCTAATTGAAGCAGGGTTATTATTTTTTTTCACTAAGCCAGTTAGATTCGCGTGAGTAAAACCGCGATGAGAATTATTTAGTAAACCAATAATTATTCATTTCAAATTCATAACTGACTTAGCTAAGTCATGTTATTTATTAATCACAATAAAATTATTTTTCTATTTTTATTATTATTTCTTGAGTCGTGAATTTATTCCGGCTTGTGAAAAATTAAATCTACGTTATTAATTTAGATATTATTCCGTGTATTAAATCTAGCACGCCATGCTCCCTCAGCCACTCTATTTATATATGCTCACCCGTGCTTAGCTTTTCTTTTTCTTCTCCTACATAGTCAAAAAAAGGAATTCAGCAAACAAATCTCAAGAATGTCAACAGCAAATCTCATCTTTAATTCTTCAACCACGCTCAACAATCCAGCCGTACTATTCATCATCTGTTCACACTAATCAGCTCTCCATAAGTTCAGTATAAAGCATAGCAAATCTACTCCTTCCATCAAGAAATCACCAAGCATAACCTTCTCATACCCATTCCACACTTAAACGTCTTCATCATTCTCTGCCAAAGTAATTTTCAAGTATCAATTTAATTCAATATTCAGCAATCCAATCAAGCATCATTCAAGGTATTTCATGCTATCTCAGTTCACTCTCTTCATATACATATATCATATCTCAGTAGAGCATGCTTCATATATTAGAAATGCAGTAGATAATAAGCATGATTAATTAGTTACATGGCACTCTGTATTCACAAGCGAATAGAGAAAAGAACACCAGAACTCAGAAAACAAATACAGACATAGCATACGCATACACATAAAGTATTAAGTTCTGTTTTTCTTACGCAAAAAGGGTCCATAGACATTTATACCATATCGATGATTAAGAATCAAGGCATATATAACTTAGCTTTTAGAAAGACATCGAACGCGGCCCTGCGCAGTCGAGCCGCAACAACGGCAACTTCCTACGGCCTCATCGGAGCCCGAGAACGACAACAGTGGCTGCCGAGGCTCCAGCTGGCGACGGTGGCGGCAACTCCAGACGGCGGCGGACTCCTCGGCGATGGCTGGCAGAATTACGCCGGCGTCAGAGGGACGCGAGGATGATGGTGCTGTTCGCCGGTCTCGCTGCGACGACGGCAGATTTGTGACAGCAGAAGGCCGCGACTCCATGAACAGCAGCAGTCGGCGCGACTCCATGAACAGCAGCTCCACGCGGCGACCTCGCCGTGAGTCGCCGGAGCAGCAGGAAGCGGCGCTCCTCACCGTTGAAGAAGAAGAAGGGGGGATGGTGGCGGTGAGTTGAGAGAGCGAGAGAGGGAGATGTTGAGCGGCTCTGTGTGAGGAATTTTGGAGAGATAGCAGCGTTTTAATTGATTAAAAGAGAGAGTGTTCCTTACTTTGATAAAAAAATAGAGAGAGAGATTAAAAAAAGTGTGTGTGCGTGTGTTTTGTTAAAAAGTGTGTGTGCATGTGTCTTGTTTTGAGAAGAGAGAGAGAGATTTTAAAAAAAAAAAAGTGTGTGTGCGTGTGTTTTGTTGTGAGAAGAGAGAGAGATTAAAAAGTGTGTGTGCATGTGTTTTGCTTTATAAAAAAAAAAGAGAGGGAACCGATGATAGTGAGGATAAAAGAGAGAGAGAGAACCGATAAAAAGAGAGAAAGAGATGTCGGTAGAGAGAGAGATAAAGAGGCGTGAATTTGGGGAAGAAAAGGGGAGGATTTTGAGCCGGTTTGGGCCGAATTTTTGGGCTCTCTCAATTGGGCCTAGTTCATTTAATTTGTTGGGCTTTAGAATTTAATTGATGTTGGGCCTAATGATATTTATGCATTGGGCTTTGAATTTATTCATTTGGTCTCGAATTAAATTCCTATTGGGCCTTGATTATTTTATTGGGCCTTCATAATTATTCTATTAAGTTTAATTAGAGAAAATTTTAAGACTTACTAATTATTAATTAGTAAGTGAATTAGATTATTTTAAGATGAGTAGATTATTAAAGATTAATTTTGCTTTGATGTGTTCGGGAACCGAGCTGCTTAGGGGTGATGGTTCGGCCGGAATCTCTGAAGTTGTCTCACTTCCGTTGCCACACAGCTCCTTTTTAGACGAGTACTCTTTTTCCCTTTTAAGGATTTTCCGACCAGGTTTGCCTTAAAAGGGTTTTAATGAGGCTCGGCCCTTAGTTTGTTGTTTGTGCACTCAAGGGTTCTTGGTTCTTTTTTCCGACCTATGCAACTTTCATGCTTTAATCTCTAGCATTAATTTGATTTTTAAATGAGTTATGCTTTATTATGCTTAAATGAGTTAAAACTTTATTTTTCTTTATTATCTACGCTTGTCACGCTTTAATAATTTACGCTATGCTATTTACGCTTAATTACGACTTAAATTTTTATAATTTATTATTTATGCTTTGTTACGCTTTTAAGTGATTTACGCTTAAGGGAGTTACGCTTTGTTATGCGCCTATGTGGTTCACGCTTTGTTACGCTTTAATGCTTTACGCTTATTATTTAAACGCCTATGTGAGTTACGCTTTAATGCTTTATGCTTATTATCAAATGCTTATGTGATGATGTTAACGAATTTGATTTCTGAGCGAATAGCTATCTTGCCAAGGATATATATATATATGCAACGCGACCGTGAGTCAATGAGAGGGTTGGCCGGTCAAACGTCCGTTGAGGGAGGCCTCCCTCAACGGTACGATGCTAGCGTCTGTTGGGGGAGGCCTCCCTCAATAGTACGATGTCGTGTCCGCTGAGGGAGGCCTCCCTCACGGCGCGATGCCTGTGCTCGTTGAGGAAGGCCTTCCTCACGACACGATGCTTCTTAATAGGACTTTTGATGATGAGGAATGCACTTACGCTATTTATGAATTTGAAAATGATAGTATGCAAAGAACTGGAAAGAAGATTCATGTTGCTTATATGATGATGTGGTTTGATGATAAAATGTTAAGCTTATAATTTAGTTTTTGGCAACTGCCCACTAAGTACTTTTGTACTTAGCCCTGCATATGTTTATGAATGTGCAGGTTGAGCTGTGATGAACGATGAAGTGTTGCTGAGTGGAGCTTTTGTCGAACTTAGAATAGGCTCAGAAAGGATATGTGTCTGCATACATGTATCTCAGTCTTGCCTTCCGCTGCAAACACTGATTATGTTTTAGTCAAGTCCATAATTATGTCAATTACTCTTCAAGAAATATTTAATGCTTACTCGGGTTCATCGAGTATCCTTTTTAACTATATGCGTCAATCTTTCAATGTCTTAAATTTTATTTCAAGAATTAATGCTAGATATAAATGTCTATAATCGAGTTGTAAATGAGTCAAATGTGCCCTCTCTAACCCCGCTTCTTAAATCCCTTCCCTAGTCACGATTTCCCGGATTAGTTATCCTTAGCAAGTGCGGTCGTGACAATACGAGTTCGGAGTCAAAGCAGTTTATTAGTTGAAGTTGAGTCTCTACAGTTTT
Source organism: Salvia miltiorrhiza (assembly GCF_028751815.1). NCBI lineage: Eukaryota > Viridiplantae > Streptophyta > Magnoliopsida > Lamiales > Lamiaceae > Salvia > Salvia miltiorrhiza. The sequence goes on from NC_080393.1 coordinate 56,812,112, forward strand.
GTTGAGATGAAATGATTCAAAATAATTCATATTAAGGATTTTAAAGTTTTATTCGACCGCGTTAGACGAGAATTAGTTAAATTTATTAACGAGGATTAATAGTAGAATTCCCGATTATCGCTCAGAAGATTAGTTCATGCATACAAGATTCATGCACAGTTAAATTACGCTTTCTCATTAATTGAGAATTTTCCTCGAACCAATGTCTTATTTTATTGTCACGACCGAACCTAATTAAGGATAATTAAATCGGGGAAACCGTGACTAAGGGAGGGAGATTAGAAGCGGGGATAGAAAGGGGGTGAATAAATAATGAAGGCTCGAAATCAAATCATTGTTAAGGAGGGACAATCATAAGATAACTGTTGTTTAGTCACAAGGACTCGATTAACTCGTGAGTTCGGATGAACCCGACTTAGCTTAAAGACATATTACTTGAGAGTATGCAGCGGAATAACATAATCTGATTACATGTATGAAGACATGTATCCAAGAGTCCATTTTAAACTCCTGACAAAAGCTCCGCTCATCACTTCATCTTCATCAGCCATTGCTCAACCTGCACATTTAGAAATATATGCAGGGCTGAGTACAAAAGTACTCAGTGGGCACGTATGCCTAAATATACACATCATTGCGTAAAAACTATAAATTGTCATGCCATCATAAACAGTACAGCAAGGGAGTTTTAGCTAAAAGGTCCAAGCTTACTAAATTCATTTGTGATTCTTAAAGTTCGTCTGCAGACTAAGTTCTCTTGTAATCTATCATATCTGGAACTTTGTGCCGGAGAGGTGGCCACCTCTCACGGACACTTGACCGGCCAACCCGCTAGATGACTCACGGTCACTGGTGTACACTAGTCCTGGCAGGATAGCTATCAACTGCTCAGGACCCGAATTCGATTGCATCATTGGCAAAGCCAAAGCAGATAGATATCATACTAAAATTTAAACATTTTATGGCAAGACAATACTTGAAATAACTTTAACTCAAAGATTTTATCATGAAATAACTTGCTTGAACGTAACATTTAAACTCATTTGATATATATGAAAGTAATGCCCACCTGATAGCAAAGCTTTGCTACAGTTCAGTAACCCCTTGACTAGTTCTTACTCTTGCGCTTAACCTTTAATGCGAGAACATAAGGTCAAACCTTAACTCGATGAAAATTCTCAAATAAATGAGAATGCGTAAAATAAATATGCATGACTCATATTCCTTTAATTATTAATCTAACTATTGGATTAAAGCTCGTCTTATGATATTGGATTATTAATCTTAATTAATCCACCCTTCTTAGGATATTCTAGCCCGCTTACTAATTAATAACATCGTCTCAATTTATCAGTAATTAAAAATAATTGAGTCTAATTCATCGATTAACAAATCTATAATTAATCTCTACTTGGGCTCAATAGTTAAAGCAGTCCAAATTATTAAAAGAAGTCTAGCATTTTCAGCCCATCAGTCTGGGCCCAAATAATTAAATAATGCTAGCCCATTGCTAATCCATATAAGAATTCCTTAGCCCAAAAACAAAGAAGCCCAAATTACCATAATTTCGGCCCACTCCTCAAATAACTCTTAGGTCCAATCTAACAACCCATCTCCCATCTCTCTTCTCACATTCACGGCTGCACACGCAGCCTTCTCCTCTCACCTGAAAACTACCGCCGCGGGTGACCTTCTCCGGCGAGTCGTCGCCTGCCTTCGTCGGCTCTGCTTTCGCCCCTGACTCCACCCCTCTCTCTCTGTTTCTCCTCTGCGATTTCCCCTTCACATTTTACAAATTGAGCCCTAGCTCTTTTCTGGAGTCGCCGCCGTCACCTCGGCTCTGAAAATCCGGCGACATCGCCGCCTTCTGAAGTCCGACCCATCGTCTGTCCTCTTCTCTCACCGTCTTCACCTTCCTCAGTCTCGACGAAGCAACCCAATCGAGCCCTAGGTTCCTTCGGCTCAGGCGACATCGCCGCCACTTCCCGGGCTCGATCACGCTTCAGATATTCCGGCGGAGTCGACGCCGTTCTTCGGCTTGTGCCGTCTCCTGAAAACTGGCGTCTCTCCTCTCACTTCACAGATGCGAGGTAGAAAAAAGGTGAGCCCTAATTTCCCAAATCAGAAATCGCCTCCACCGCCGTCACCGAGTAACCGGCGAGCGGGGCCGCTTCTGACGCCGTTCTGAGGTCCGACGAGGTCGGCTCCTTCCATCGCTGTCAGTGCTGGGTGAAGGCACCACGAATCACCGCTGTTGCTCTTCCGAGCTATGGTGAGGCCGACGCACCATCGTTTCTCCTCTCAATTCCGCAATTTCAGAAATACACAAACTCAAAAGAATTGAGCCCTAGCTTCTCTTTCCACAAGGCGTCGCCGCTCTGTGATTCGGTGAGAGTCATCGTCGACCTGTTATCGCGAAAGGCCGCTGCCTTACTCGACTTCGGGCGAGACAGTAAAAGCTTCACCATCGTTGCTTCCCCTCGGTTTGACGGAACAGGAAGTCACCCCTCTCCCGGTTTACAGAAACAGGTACAGCAAAGTACCTCTCCCCTTTCCCCAAAAATGCTAAGTCAATTCAAACGCTATGGTTATTATGCAATATGAATCATCTTCACACCTTAGGGATTTCATGATTCTCGTGGAAGGGAAAGAGATTTCTAAAGCTATTGTTCATGAGTCTAGTGAGCTCTTGTTTTTCTATAATCTTGTGTTAGTGAAGTCTGTTGTTTCTATATGGGAAAAATGATTATGTTATTTATGCTTATTCTGAATTCTTTAGAAAATAACATACTTGTTGGATGATATGCAAACTGGATTCGAAATAAAGGAGCTTAGTATAGATACCTTGCAATTGTTTTGTGTTGGTAGCTGATGTTGTTGATTGGATTCAATGAGATGAAAGCTGAAACAGCAAATATTGTTTCTTGACAATTTCAGGAGGTACTAAAGAGGAATGGAGGAAATTCGAATCAAGACTTACCTCTCAAGGTTTGGCAGCAGAAATCATCTTACTCTCTCTCAAATCTGGTGTCTAAAATCTGGTGTCTAAGGGAATGAATGAAGAGTGTTGTTGGCTGATATGTTTATTTGAAGGAGTGCATTAATGGCTATACTTGAGTAGTCTACTAAAATGGCTGATTTTGTTCCCACACGCATGCCTTCCCTTTTCTTTTCTTGATGTAGTAGGTAGGAAGTTTGGTTTGTTTTCTTGATGTAGTAGGTAGGAAATAGGGATGTAGTGAATAATAAGTTGTAAAGTTGTGATGTGATGAATAAAATAAATCATTCTCTGTTGGTAAATCTATATATGTTATTAATCTCGGGTCTTGCTAAAAATACAAAATACTCTAAAAATTCTCATATTTTGATTGTTGACTTCTCATCCATTAACATCGTGACTTGTAGAATAAATCTAAATTAAATCTGTAGATTTAATTCACTTCACAAGCTGAAATAAATCCACGACTCGAGTGATAAAGGTAAATACATAGAAATGATATTTCTATTGCAAGTAAAAAAAAAAATAACTTGACTTTACTAAGTCAGTTATAAATCTAAAATTATAAATTATTGACTGGCTCAATAATTCGATTGCGATCATAACATGCAATTGCATTAAATTCAAATATCTAGGCTAACTTAACAGGAAATTAATCACTGGATTAAAAATAACTGAGGATGCAATAATTTAAATATCGCATTTACTAATCTTAATCATAAAATAAAATAGCGGGCTACTACATTTATATTCTCGTGATTAAGGTCAAACGCGAGAGTAAGAATTACTCAAGGAGTCACAGTACCTTAGCAAAACCTTGCTATCAGGTGGGCAATTTCTTACGCGTAAATAAAATGTTATGCAAGTGTTATGCTTTAAAATGCAAATTGGATCTTCAAGTGTGGTATGCTTTATTACGCTTAAATGAGTTAAGCTTTATTATGCTGCACGTTAAATGATTTACGCTATGCTGTTTATACTATTTACGCCCTATGTAATTTACGCTTGATTACGCTTATTTACGCTTGAATGTTTTACGCTGATAAGTTTATGCTTATGTTTGATGCTTGCGTCTGTTGGGGGAGGCCTCCCTCAACAGTACAATGCCGTGTCCGCTGAGGAGGGCCTTCCTCACGGCGCGATGCCCGTGTCCGCTGAGGGAGGCCTCCCTAGCGGCGCGATGCCAGTATGCCAGTGTTACAGCGTCTATTGGAGGAGGCCTCCCTCAATAGTACGATGCCGTGACCGCTGAGGGAGGCCCCCTTCACAGCGCGATGCCCGTGTTCGTTGGGGAAGGCCTTCTCCACGACACGATGCGTGTTTATGATTGTTAATGATGAAGAATGCGCTCATGCTGTTTATGAATTTGGAAATGTTTAATGAGCAAAGGATTTGAAATAAACTTATGCCTCTTATGCGATGTTGTGTTTTGTTGTTGATGTTATGTTATATGCTTGGCAACTGCCCACTAAGTACTCTTGTACTTAGCCCTTCGTTGTTTATGTTTGTGCAGGTTGAGCTGTGATGGGCGATGAAGTGTTGCTGAGTGGAGTTTTTGTCGAACTTAAAGTAGGCTCAGAAAGGATACATGTCTTCATACATGTATCTCAGTTATGCATTCCGCTGTAAACACTGATTATTTCAGTTACGCCTTCCGTTGCTAACTCTGATAATGTTTTAGCCAAGCCCCTAACGATGCCTTTTTCCTTTTTAAGGAATATTTCATGCGTATTCAAGCTCTTTGAGTATTCTTTTATGCGCCCCTTTCTAAACCCGCTTCGTAATTTCCCTTCCCCAGTCATGGTTTCCCGGCTTAATTATCCTTAATTAAATCCGGTCGTGACATTTATATATCTTGTCTTCTTCATTAAAATAAACTAGCATTTGCACCCCGCGCAAACCATAAGAAACGTTTTTATATTTGGGTTAATTTCCTGTAAATACACAAAGTAAACTCAAATTTTGATTTTTAACCAATAATTTTTTTTTTGGTCAATTAATACATTAACTTTGAACTTTTTGGAATTTGGCCCGAAAAAAAAAAATTCCAGTCAAATTTAATCCTATGTGGACGTCGGAATTTTCCTATGTGGACTTTTTTGATACACCTTTTATGACTTGGCAATTTTAATTTAAATTGTATAATTTTAAAGCACATTTTTCTTCTTCTCATCGAAAGGAACCACAGAGTAATATATACTCCCTCCGTCCACCAATCAACTACCCATTTGATGGTCGGCACGGAAACTAAGAAAGCTGAAAAATGTGGTGTAAAAGTGGTGTAAAAGACTAAAAGTGTAGTGATAATATATTTTGATTACTTTTACTAATCTTTCATTAGCTATTTGACATTACTTTAATGCCATGACTTATTAAAGTGTTCTTTTTTTATAAGCTATTTATTTCTTTCATTTTTTTTTACTCTTTAATTAAATAAACTGAAAACTGGAAAATAAATATACTGAAAATTCGAAAATAAATAAATAAATAAACTGAAAATTCAGAAAATAATTTTTTTAGAAAATAAATAAACTTAACGTTCAAAAATAAATAAATAAACTGGAATTAAATAAATAAATTAAAATCTGGAAAAAAAATTTAGAAAATAAATAAACTGGAATTAAATAAATAAATAAACTGAAAATTCGAAAATAAATAAATTAATTAATTAAAATCTGGAAAATTATTTTTTTTAGAAAATAAATAAACTTAAAGTTCGAAAATAAATAAATAAACTGAAAATTTAGAAAATAAATAAACTGGAAATAAATAAATAAACTGAAAATTCAGAAAATAAATAAAATGGAATTAAATAAATAAATAAACTGAAAATTCGAAAATAAATAAATAAACTGAAAATTCAAAAAATAAATAAACTGGAAATAAATAAATAAATAAACTTAAAATTTGAAAATAAATAAACTGGAAATAAATAAATAAACTTAAAATTGGAAAATAAATAAAAAATAAATAAATAAATAAACTAGAATTAAAATTTTCAGAAGATAACTATTGCTTATGTAAAGTTGATGATATTTTATTTGTAAAAAAAATACTCCTTCCGTCCACCATTCAACTATCCATTTGATGGTCGGCACGGAAACTAAGAAAATTGAAAAAGGTGGTGTAAAAGTGGTGTAAAAGACTAAAAGGGTAATGTTAATATATTTTGATTACTTTTACTAATCTTTCATTAGCTATTTGACATTATTTTAATGCCTTGACTTATTAAAAAGTGTTCTTTTTTTTATAAGCTATTTCTTTCTTTCTTTTTTTACTCGTTAATTAAATAAACTGAAAATTCAAAAAATAATTTTTTTAGAAAATAAATAAACTAAAAGTTCAAAAATAAATAAATAAACTGAAAATTCAAAAATAAATAAATGAATAAACTTAAAATTCATAAATAAACTGGAATTAAATAAATAAATTAAAATCTGGAAAATTATTTTTTTTAGAAAATAATTAAACTGGAATTAAATAAATAAATAAACTGAATATTCAAAAATAAATAAATTAATTAATTAAAATCTGGAAAATTATTTTTTTTCAAAAATAAATAAAATTAAATTTCGAAAATAAATAAACTGAAAATTCAGAAAATAAATAAATAAATAAAGTGAAAATTAGAAAATAAATAAATAAATAAATAAAGTGAAAATTCAGAAAATAAATAAAATGGAATTAAATAATTAAATAAACTGAAAATTCGAAAATAAATAAATAAACTGAAAATTCAGAAAATAAATAAACTGGAAATAAATAAATAAACTTAAAATTTGAAAATAAATAAACTGGAAATATATAAATAAATAAATAAATAAACTGAAAATTCGAAAATAAATAAAAAAATAAATAAACTGGAAATAAATAAATGAATAAATAAATTGGAATTAAAATTTTCAGAAGATAAATAAATAAATAAACTGAAAACTGAAAAATAAATAATCTGGAAATAAATAAATAAACAGAAAATTTGAAAATAAATAAACTGAAAATTCAGAAAATAAATAAACTGGAAATAAATGTATAAAGGGTAAAGTACCAAATACCCCCCAACGTTGACGTCCTTATCCCGTACAGTCCCCCATAGTCAGGGTAAGCGCTGTTTACTACCTCAACGTGGCAAAATCGTAGCAATTTCCTCCCTGTGTTTTAACACCGTTAAGTCACCGTTAAAAAAATTATTTTTTTAAATTTTAATTAAGATGGAAACTCTCTCTCTCTCTCTCAACAAGAATAAAATGGATGGCCGGCCAAGAGAAAACACTCCAACAATGGTGAATCAGTCATCGGAATTCGCTGGAGACGCCACCCTCGACGGCCACCCTCATATTGCCTTAATTAACACCTTCTGTGAGATCACTGCTTGCCCTTCCAAATCTGAAGCCCTATTTTTCCTGGAGTCACACAATTTCGATGGGGACGCCGCGGTCTCCACCTTCCTAGACGACGCTAACCCCGTGGAGCCTGCCGCAACCGGTCCGGCCTCCCCGGCGGCACAGTCGAATGCTCACTATTCGCCTTCCGAGTCATTGTTGTTGTCTCCTTCCCGCTCGCGATCCCCGTCGCCGCCGCCTGCGCCCGTATCGCCTCTGCTCCGCCGCTAAAACTGGTGCTGGTGCTTCTGCTGCTGGAGGCTCGAGACGTGGAGGCGGTGGTGGTGGAATTAGGACTCTCGTCGATCTGAATAAGAACCCTAATAATGAGGAATCTGATAGAACCCTAATTTTAATTAAGTCACCGTCAATTTGTGAGCAGGCCACCAAAGCTCGGCGGCAGCGGCGGCTGTGCCGTCGTTCTGTCCAGAGCAGGGGAAGGAGTCAATTTGTGAGAAAGGCCAAGGGAGACAGAGGCGGTGTACGTCGCTGGCGTGGGAACAATGAGGGAGAGGCAGATGGATGGTCGGCCGAAGGGTTCTTGCAAGGAGGGAAGTCGTGGTGGCGGAGCTCGGGTGAGAGAGATTTGCTGAGTTCGTGGTGGGGAGGTTCATTGGGGGAGGGGAGATGCCGACCAGGTAAAAATAAAAATAATTTTTTTAACGGTGACTTAACGGTGTTAAAACGCAGGGGGGAAATTGCTACGATTTTGCCACGTTGAGGTAGTAAACAGTGCTTACCCTGACTATGGGGGACTGTACGCGATAAGGACGCCAACGTTGGGGGGGTATTTGATACTTTACCCATGAATAAATAAACTGGAATTAAAATTTTCAGAAAATAAATAAATAAATAAACTGAAAACTGAAAAATAAATAAACTGGAAATAAATAAATAAACTGAAAATTCGAAATAAATAAACTGAAAATTCTGAAAATAAATAAACTGGAAATAAATAAATGAATAAATAAAATGGAATTAAAATTTTCAGAAAATAAATAAATAAATAAACTGAAAATTGAAAAATAAATAAACTGGAAAATAAATAAACTGAAAATAAATAAATAAACAAATAAACAGAAAATTCAGAAAATAAATAAACTGAAAATTCGAAAATAAATAAACTGAAAATTCAGAAAATAAATAAATTGGAATTAAAATTTTCAGAAAATAAATAAATAAATAAACTGAAAACTGGAAAATATTTTTTTTAGAAAATAAATATACTGAAAATTCTGAAAATAAATAAATTGGAAATAAAATTTTCAGAAAATAAATAAACTGGAAATTTAAAATATCCTACTCCATTTAATTAACATCAAAATTGGATTAAGTAGACAAGTAATGGTAGAGTGTGGTGAGTAAAATTGGTAAAGTGTAGTAATTTAAAAAGTAAGGGAGGGTATATATGTCCAAAAAGCAGAGTATGTAGTTAATTGGTGGACAAAATTTTAGAGGCAAATGGGTAGTTGATTGGTGGACGGAGGGAGTATTTAATAGTGACAATTCTTATTCTTTTTTTTAGGAGGGAGTAATCTAACATTTCAACTGCAAACTTTTTTTCTTTTCTTGCTCGAAGAAATATACCGTGAGTATTCTTATTATGTCAGTGTTTGGATGGTTTTGGTTAGAGTATGGCCGACGGGTAGGTCCTCTTTGTTTTTCTTAATGTATATTTTGTCTCTTTCGTGTGTCTTTTCACATTTTGTAACGATTTAAGGGGTATATCACAGCACAGTAAAGGGTTTACTTAGGATTGTTGATTGTGGTTAAATTATTTAACTAATTGCAACTCATTTAATTTATATTGCAGTGAAACATTTTCCGTATATATATACCATGGGGGATGTATTTCTTGGATGGAAGAACATACAATTTATTTGGGAGGAAGTTTAGTTGGAAGACATGGTTTTGATGAAGATGGATATGGGTATCTTGACCTCGAAAATAAAGTACAAAAGTTGGGCCATGTGTATTGGGATAATTTATTCTTTAAACTCCCAGGATTTGATGTTTACTATATCTTAAAAGATGACAATGATGTAATGCAGATGCTTACACGTTTGAGTCTTAAGTGTAGGATTCTATCTATATATGTGGATTGTGTTATGAATGTTGGAGATGCTAAATCTATAGACGAATCCAGTAATCCTATACATGGTTGTCCAGAGTACTTGAGCTATTTGACAACAATGAACTATGACGAAGGTAAGCTGGATGTGGAAACTAGGGGTAGGGAAGAGGATACAGATGAAAACTCAGAAGAAGACATAGATTATATCCCATTTGAATGTGAAACAGATGACTCTTTAAGTGATAATGACTTGGAACTTGAAGATGCATGATGAATATGTAGATGCTAGGAAGAATTTGAAAAACATTAATAGTGTTCCAAGAGATGTGTTTGATAGATTTGTTGGTGTCTCTTTTGAGAATATTGATGTTGATGTAGTTGTGGATGAGTTCCATAGAGCTGGCGATGGGGCTATATCTGATTATAATGAATCTAATGCAGAAGTTTATTCATCTTCAACCGAAGATGAATATGCTAATGTAAAACCAAGGAGAAATAGGGTAGTTTATGATTAAAAAATATGTCCACAAGAGATCACACATCACACTTGGTATGAGATTTGAGGATATATGGCTATTAGGCTAAAGAGGCATTGACTACAGTTGCAATAGAGAATGGACGACCTCTTCATTTTAGTAGGGTATGTAAGACTCGAATGGAAGCTAAATGCAATCCTCCTTGTAAGTAGAGATGTTATGACAATATGTATTTATGATTAAGACTCTTACGGGAGAACATGTGTGTCCTAGATCAATGAACAATAAACTAGCTACATCAAAGTGGATATCAATGCAGTATCTCAACATGTTTAGAGCTAGACCAGGTTTGTCTATAAAGGATTTGGCAGTAATGGTGTTTACAGAAATATTGTTGTCTTGATTTTGGTGGATATATATTGCTATTGAGTAAAAGTCGTGAGAAGAAATTTTGATATTTTGGTGTTTCATTGATACTTTTAGTTTTCGCTTTGTTTCGACTTTTTCCAATAAATTACCTGATGGTCCTGTGATTTTTGTCCAAATAATATTACAAACTAACCTATTTTGACAGTGATATTGATCTTTACCTAAATGGGTGCAAGTTTCCCTACACCTTATTATTCATATCAGTGACCAAGAATTAGAAATATTGGCGATACATTGTAGCTATTTGTTGGTTGTAGGACTTAATATGTACAAATATGTAAGAACCAGAACCCATTGATTGGCAGCTATTTCCCGTAGCTAAAAACACTAATTCCGTAGCTGAAAAAAATACCCATTCACTATGAGCTATTCCACACAAATCAAGATGAGCTATTCCACATTATTATGTAGAAATTCCAAATGCCCATTCACTATGAATTTCAGGAAAACTATAACAATAAAGTTTCAAACAAAGATCCATTCACTATGAATCCAAACTAAGAGAAATTCGAAGATCCATTCATAAGAAATTTTAAAGACTCAATCACCAAATTACTTATGATTTAGTGTGGGCAAGTATAAATTCCTAAATAAAACAAACAAATAAAAAGATAAAGAAAAAGGAAATAAAAAATAAAATGTATAGTTTTACAAATAAATATTTAATTTTATTATAATTACAAAATTACCACTTAATTTTGAAATTGATTTCAAATTGGAAGTTACATTTTTAATATATTATAGATTTTCTTATTTTTGAAAGTATATATTTCATTTATTCTGCAGCTTATAATTTCAGTTCACAAAAACTTAAGTGCAAGCGGGCCGCGTCCAGACCCTGACCCGTATCCTAACCCGAACCACATCCTGATCTAAATTGTGTAAACTTTAAAATAGAACAACAATTGCGTATTTTCATTATGCAATTTGATATGTAGTGTTATTTGAAACGATGTACACATATATATTCTTTATATGTACACATGCAATCAATTTTATATTTTCAAGGTATATATTATAATAAAAATTTAAAACTCCATAATTAATTTTATGGAATTTTAAAAATTTTAAACCTATCATCAGCAAAAATGTAAATGAAAAAATAAAACAGAAAATGAAGGTCAATAAAAGGAATTGCATAAGTGAGTTAAAAAGAAAGAGTTGGAAATCGCCTAGGGAATACGACGAGGCTTAGGGGCGTTTACTGCATGATTGATAGGATATATATATATAATATTGAATAATTTTATTCTTATGAGTAGGATTTCTCTAATCCCACATTTTCAATGGATAAGAATTAAATAAAACTAGCTTAAATGATAAAAATAATTAAAGACTTTGAGATATTCTAAAATTCCAATCCATCAAACTAAACAAGGGATTATGCCAAAGGGAAATAACTTTTAATTTGGGCAACTTTTTTTAGGAAAAAATAAAAAAAAATTAGGTATTTATTTTAGCGGGAAAGTCTAGAACCACAAATTTTCTTTACTATAATAATAACAATTATATAGTTTTTGTTTTATTTGTTAAACAAATTAAGGTCGTTCCTACAGAAGCAAAAGTTAAGGTTATTAAATGGAGTAGTAACTTTCTTTATTATATTATACACACAGTAACCATTCTAGTTTTATATCAAAGAAGGTGGAATTAGAAAACATCAATTGATAAAGCATTTATGTTTGCCAATGTGTCATTATCATTATTGTGGTCAGAAATGAGCAGCAACAGCAATTTAATGATGTAATGTAAGAAAGTTTAAGCATTTAAGTTTCCCAAAAGGAAGAGAAACTAATAAATCGGTTATTTAAGTAGAACAAAAGGAACAATAGATAGAGTTGTGGAGATAGCTTACAGTAATGAATTGAGGCAACAAAAGCTCAAAGTTTTATAAGCTTACGAAACAAAAACTTCAAAGTTGGGACTTGCTAAGCTCTGCAGTCTTTCGTGTTGTTTTGGAACCGCAGCTCGAACATGAAGGTCAAGTTGGTCTCCATATAAATCCTGTTGTTCTTCTACTATCTTTTTAGCAGACACTACTGCTGATTCACTGCAATCTTGCAAGGTAATTGATTTCAGCGTTGCTATTTCTCCGACTTCGGAAGGGATCTCCTCCAATTGTCGCAAACCTCGAAGACGGAGCTCCTGGAGAACTGGAAAGTGGGAGCTCTCTGCCAACGTCCAAGTTTTTAGACCTTTACAATAGTACAATTGTAGTAGCTTGAGGCTCCGGAATTGGCCCTCAATAGTCTCCCACTTGCCTGTTTTGAAGACACCACCATATAATACTAATTTGTGAAGGAGGGGCAACCACCCTATCTTTTCCAATATCTCTTCCAACTCCACATTATTGACAATCAAATTCAACTTCTTGAGGGAGTGTGGGAAACTAATCCTCTGCAAATACTCTTCTTCACATCCATCTCTAAATACGCAGTACAAGTTTTCCAATTTACTCAGACACTCAAGATAGCTCAAACAGTTTGCTCTCTCCATTTGTTTCAATTCACTCAAACTCTTGATGAGACAACCCTCCATTTCTTCGGATCTGTAAATTAGATGCAGTTTCTTCACATTGGGGATTCTTTTAACCACATCCTCATTCAAATACAAATTCTTTGCTCCTCTCAGCGTTTGTAGATTCTCCATGATAACCATCTCACTCGGAGGATCTGGGAGAATCAATGCCCCTCCCACAAACTCGAGATGCCTAAGTTGATGCAATTTCCAAATCTCAATCGGTGCAACAACTTCATGGAATGTAACCTGCCGAACTATTAACGTATATAGATTCCAAAGCAAATTGATTGAAGACGGGAATTTGGACTTCCTATGAAGTCTAACAGCAAGGTGCCGTGAGTTCACCAATTGAAAAACATCGCCTAGGAAATGAACATTGCCTCCAAATTGATGTGTATCTCTATCATATGATTTGAATATTCTCAACAATCTAAAATTGTGAGGCCTTACAAAGCTATTCCCATCACATATTATAGAACGAGCATGTGACAAAGATCTCGAGACTTCACTTATTACCCCTCTTCCAACATTTTGAAAAACAACCCGACGGCGTTCATTGTCTATTACTGAAGGAGACTTTTCTATGATATCATAAAACCTCTCTTTTTCAACTTCTTTCAAGCATAAGTCTCTCAACAAATCATGAATCTTACAAAACTTTATATTTCCACTAAACTCCCCCAACTTATCAACTAAAATCAGATCACTACTACAAAAGTTTACATACATAACAGTACATAGATAACGGTTTTTTTTAAAAACCGTTATCTATGAGCGCACTTTTAGGAATAGATAACGGTTTTGAAAAAAACCGTTATCTATGTACTGTTGTCTATATCCATAGATAACGGTTTTTGAAAAACCGTTATGTTTTTGCGTTATCTATTAGTTGCATACATAACGGTTTACAAAACCGTTACGTAACCGTTATCTATGACCATCTTTTATAACGGTTTATTCATAACGTTAAAGAACCGTTATGTATAAGAGTCATTTACAACGGTTTTGAAACCGTTATCTTTGAGCGTATCTAAAAACTGTTGTGTATAATTTTTTTTTATTAATTTTTTTTTATTAATTTTTTTAAAATTATATTATATTATATTAAAAAATAACATATAAATTGTTTATCCTAAAATCTGAATTTATTCCTAGATATAGACTTTGAAAAATAAAAAAATTATAACATTTTTTTGTTTTATCATTAAGTAATACTTATATAAAATCTAAATTAAAAATCTAAATACCAAAAATTGAATATTAAAAGTGAAAAAAAAGAAAAGGAAAAAAGGAATAGATTTTGCCTTAGGTTATTTCACCTTCGATCCTAAAAATTTTCGCGCCTAACACCTTCGATCCCGCGCTGAATTTTTCATTCCTTTGCAATTTTCGTTCGTGTGCAAGTTTGGTTCCTCAAAATTTTCGTTCGTCTGCAAACGGAGGACCGCCGTTCGGCCTTCCTCTGCCTGTTGCGCCGCCACCCCTGCTCGCCGAGGCGCCGCCCTTCATCTGCTCTCAACATCTGGTCGCCGTCGTTCAGGAAATAGAGAAGCTGACGTCCGCAAAAGGGGGAAGCTGACTTCTGCAAAAGGAGGACGGCCGTTCGCCCTTCCTCTGCCTGTTGCGCCGCCACCCCTGCTCGCCGAGGCGCCGCCTTTCATCTGCTCTCAACATCTGGTCGCCGTCGCCCGCCCTTCCGCTTTTCGTTGCGCCGCCGCCAGCAATTCCAGGTTCGATTGAACTAGGGCTTTTTAATTGTGAAATTAATAAGTCTCGATTGAACTAGGGCTTTATTTGTATGTTTACATTCTTTATTTTTGCTCCAAAGTTGATTTGATTTATGATATCCTCTAGTATCCTTTTCTATTGATGACAAAGTGCATATTCCAATTACAACGGAGATGCATATTGTTGTTTCTGCAATCTGCAAATTCCTTTTCTTAAGCACTTCATCATCATATGTATAATTCTCAGCATTGTCAACATAAACCTGGGAAAAGGGGCAAAAGTAGCAGCGACCAGTGATGTAAGACTTCTAAGCTAACATCCCTTCAGCCTGAATGAAACTCTTCGATGATTAATATCAACCAGAGTGCCCATATTAAAAAATAGATTAGCAAGATTGCCCCCCTTCTAATCCTACTTAGGCAGGCCCAGGTCCTTATTGGCCATCAATTAGCCATTTGGTCCTTATGTGCAGCTCACTGAGTGCATATGACATTATACATACACGACCTGAAAATAACTCATCTAAGTGATAATTTCCAAGTTCAGACACAATAATGTTACCCACATATTCTGAGAGGTGCTCTGCAGTTTATCTAAGAATAAGAAAATAACTACATGATTTTCAATTAAACTAACTAAATTCCAATTTGTTGCTCCCAAAATACTGAAAAGTGCCTAATAAACTGAAATATCAAGACAATATTTACAAGGCAATATCCGTAAGTAGAAATGTAGAATATAAAGTCACCAACAATGATATTCATTTGATACTTACATATCACTTAGCATACTCAATTAATCAAGTCATCCTCTGAGTTAAGTAAGAAAACAAAGACATTGATGGGCAACAATGCTAACAGAACTCCAGTCATCATATATGTCTGCTATTGCAATTTTTATTTATATTTAAAAGCTACCTACATGGCTGTATGCAATTCAGCACCTTTACCATGCTTGATGATATTTGGTTATCATGTTCTGTTGGAATTTGATGCATATGTTACTTATGCTTCAGGTAATTGATGCATGTGCTAAAGGGGATTTGGGCCGCTTTATAAACCATAGTTGTGACCCTAACTGCCGGACAGAAAAGGTATTACTGGAAACTTTACCTTTCTTATATGTGTTTTCTTCATATATTTCAGAGGTTCAGTATAATGTGAAAGGTTATGGATCTGTAAAAACTTTTATTCAGTTTAATCATGTTAACAAATTACATGCATTCCCCTCCTATGGGGTGTGGCTTTCACCTTCCCCACTTCCTCCCCAGTTTGTGTGTGTTTGTTGACGTTTCATGTGAAGCCCAACAGAACTTTCGCATCTTCAAAAATCATTATGTGTGATAATTAAACTTCCTAAGAATGGAGAATCCTTAAAATTTTTGAACAACTTTCCTTTTGATCTTGTGATAGGTTTATCATTTACATTTATGTTGTTTTAGGTTTGAAAGCACACGGTGATAGAGAGATTGACAAAGAGATAAGCTTGAAGGTGAGTTTTATATCCTCTTGCTTTTAGTTTTGCACCATGGCTCAACTGGCAGCCATGGTTATGTAAATACCTTATATAGATTTTAGAAGGAATCTAGGTGCTCTTAGTTTTGCACCATGGCTCAACTGGCAGCCATGGTTATGCATGAATATCATAGATAAGCATGTATCTAGGTAGTCGATATGGAGAGTAGGTTGGGGAATGGCTCGTTCCATTCCATTTGTTGCTGTGGTGATGGCTTGGAGCCGATTCTATGTGCTATGTGTGTTTGTGCTGTGTGTTTTGATGCTTACACTTTAGTTTAGTTTGAACATTTATCATGAACATGCTATAGATTGTAAAATATGGTGTTGTGGGCTAGCAGATATAAGGAAAAAATAGCAAAATATATACTTTGAAACGAGAGAGGAAACACATGGAATGTGATTATTAACAGAACCAAATCAAATCTTAGTACTTAATAGTATTAGTATCTCTCAACTACCAGTTTTGTACTGCACAACAAATATCTGTGCAATATTTATAACTGAACTAATTACACTTCCATCACAAATCTGAGTCACAATACTAGAAAGTTAGAAACAGTAACTTTCCCGTTGATAGGAGTATTATTTTTCTGTTAAGACTTAAAATCATATTAGCATTAGATACGAATTATATCAGTTGACTGATGGCCAATTAAATCCGAGACAGATTCTAGATATAAATCCAATTAACTAAATATGATATTTGAAGTACAACTGGAGAATCTTAAATAAAATAATTTAACAGTTACTAATTATTACATACACTACTGTATAGGTTTATTATGTGGTTACTAATTAATTATTTGATAAACTGCCACTATTTAGGTACATTGCGTGGTTACTTACGGAATTGATAAAAATGAATAAATTATGGATGTCAAAGAATAGATTATCACAAGAGTATGAGGACGGAGTTGAAGCTTTTTTGAATTTTGCAGTCCAAAGTGGTTGTGATGCTAACTTAATCTCTTGTCCTTGTGCAAAGTGTGCTAACACTAGGAAGTATAAACGTATTGTCGTAAAGGGTCATATAATAATGAATGGTATGGACATGACATATAAGAAGTGGGTATGGCATGGTGAAGGGCAGACATCATCTCTATCAACACATGATACTAATCGGGTTGGACAAGGGGATACGAGATGTAGTGTTGAGGAACCAATAGATATGATTCACGATGCGTATGATGTCTATGAAAATAACCCAACCCATTTTCAGACGTTGCTTGAAGACGCTGAAAAACCTCTATATCCTGGTTGTAGTCAATTTACCAAGCTATCTGCCACTATTAAATTGTACAATTTGAAGGCGAAACATGGTTGGAGTGATAGTAGTTTCAATGATCTATTGAAATTGGTAAAAGAAATGCTCCCTGAAACCAATTCCATGCCTTTTTCTTTGTACGATGCAAAGAAAACCTTAAGCACCCTAGGGTTAGATTATGACAAGATTCATGCCTGCCCCAACGATTGTATTTTATATCGGAAGGAGTATTTAGATTCAAGTGATTGCCCTACATGTGGGATGTCAAGATGGAAGGTGAATAAGAAAGGTAAGGCTATGCCTGGAGTGCCGTCAAAAGTTCTGTGGTATTTTCCTCCAATACCAAGATTCAGAAGAATGTTTCGTACTCGGGAAATTGCGAAAGAGCTAGTTTGGCATGCAGATGAAAGAAAGCGTGACGGTAAGTTGCGTCATCCAGCTGATGCACCGGCTTGGAGATTAGTAGACAACAAATGGCCCGATTTCGGCAACGAACCCAGAAATCTTAGATTAGCTTTAGCAACAGATGGTATGAATCCACACAATATGATGAATTCTAACTATAGTTGTTGGCCTGTTGTACTTGTCACGTACAACCTTCCTCCGTGGTTATGCATGAAGAGAAGATTTATGATGCTAACTCTATTGATTTCTGGTCCCAAGCAACCCGGGAATGATATTGATGTATACTTGGCACCCCTAATTGATGACTTGAAAGAGTTATGGGAGATAGGCATCCAAGCATATGACGCACATCGTTCTCAAAGCTTCACACTTAGATCGGTTCTATTATGGACAATCAATGATTTTCCTGCCTATGGAAACTTGTCTGGGTGTTCTGTTAAAGGGTATAAAGCATGCCCGATTTGTGCAGATCAAACTCATTCTAAATGGCTACCGTACAGTAGAAAAGTATCTTATACAGGACACCGACAATTTTTACCTGAATCCCATCCATACCGAAGGCAGAAGAAAGCGTTTGACGGCGTACAAGAGTTGCGGGCTGCCCCAAAACCTCTAAGTGGCACAGAAGTTTTTGAAAGAATGCAAGCATGCAATTGTGTGTGGGGAAAAACAAAGGGCAGAAAAATATCAGATGAAGTGAATTCTAAGAAGAGAAAGAAAAAGGATAAAAAAGAGCAAAATGAGACAAAAGAGTCAGTTGGTCCTTCCGTAGGCAACTCATGTTTCAAGAAAAAGTCAATTTTCTATGAGTTAGAGTATTGGCAATATTTACATGTTCGTCACATACTCGATGTGATGCACATTGAAAAAAATGTTCTAGAAAGTCTAATCGGTACATTGTTGGATATTCCTGGGAAAACGAAGGATGGAGTTGCTGCGAGAATGGATTTGGTACACATGTGTGTGAGAAATGAGTTAGCACCAACTGTGGTTGGGAAGAAGACATGTTTGCCGCCTGCATGTTATACACTTACTAAAGAGGAGAAGCGCAAAGTCTGTACTTCATTTCTTGGAATGAAGTTTCCCGATGGATATTCTTCAAACATTAGTAAGCTCGTATCCATGAAGGATCTGAAACTTAGTGGATTAAAATCACATGATTGCCATGTATTGATGCAGCAATTGCTTCCAATAGCTATTCGTGGTGTTTTGCCTAAGCATGTGAGGATTGCCATTACTAGGTTGTGTCACTTTTTCAATGATATATGCAATAAAGAGATAGATGTGCCTAGGTTGGAAGTAATTCAAAAAGACATAGTGACAACTTTGTGCCTGCTTGAGAAATACTTCACACCTTCATTTTTTGACATCATGGTACATTTAACTGTACATCTTGTGCGTGAAGTTAAATTGTGTGGTCCGGTGTGGTATAGATGGATGTATCCTTTTGAGAGATACATGAAAATTTTGAAGGGGTATGTACGCAATCGTCATCGACCAGAAGGGTGTATTGCCGAGTCATATATTGTAGAAGAGGCTGTTGAATATTGCTCGGAATACTTAGCCAATACATACACTATAGGGATCCCATCTTCTAATCTGAAGGACAACCTGACAGAGTCTTCATCAAGAGCTACAGTAAAAGTAATCAGTGATGAAGAATGGGAGCAAGCTCATCGTTATGTGCTAACAAACGATGCCGATATTGATCCCTATATTGAGTAAGCTTGAACTATTAATTTCATTTTTCAACTTAGTGAACAAAGGTCAGATCACTCTAAATCCAATAACTTCTATAGGGCTCACATGGCACATTTGACAACAATGTTTCCTAAGAAAGCTAAGATAAAGAAATGGCTTCAAGAGGAACACAATAGGCTTTTTATTACTTGGATGCGTGAGCAAGTAAGTACTCTATTGGAAATTATTACTGTTTATGTTATAAAAAATTAACTTATATTATTCTTTAACTTGTTTGTAGGTTGCAAATTCCTCTATCGACTCTAGATTGAGATTTCTATCTTTTGGGCCTAGCAAAC
Source organism: Salvia miltiorrhiza (assembly GCF_028751815.1). Lineage (NCBI taxonomy): Eukaryota > Viridiplantae > Streptophyta > Magnoliopsida > Lamiales > Lamiaceae > Salvia > Salvia miltiorrhiza. Next base: position 56,831,941 of record NC_080393.1, read on the forward strand.
GTGTAACACAATATGCTAGTTACACTATTGATGGTTTTGTTTTTAATACAAAAAACCGTGATGATTTTAGAGTGGCTCAAAATTCTGGAGTTAGCATACATGCAAGTGTTATGCAAGTTGCTAGTTCGAAAGATAAAAATCCAATTGTTTGTGACATGTTATTTTATGGAAGAATTGAGGAAATATGGGAGCTTGATTACACTGCATTCCGTGTTGTAGTATTTAAGTGTAGTTGGGTAGACAACAAAAGTGGCGTAAGAGTGGATGATTCTGGCTTTACCTTAGTGAATTTGAATAAATTAGGGTACAAGACAGATTCATTTATATTGGGTAATCAAGCTAAACAAGTGTTCTACATTCAAGATCCTGAGGATGAAGCATGGTCTGTAGTTCTTGCTAGTCCCAACAAACGATACACTGAAGAAGTCAATCGTGATAATATGGGAGACATTTCTGTCCAACTCCAAGGTTTTTCAAGCACAGTGCCTGTAGTTGATTCAAACAATGCGTCAGATGAAAATGAACCACCATGTGTGCGTGAAGACTGTGATGTTATTTGGGTTGACAATGCTAATATGTAGTTTGGTATGAGTTTTGCAATATTTATTTATTTTTTAGCACCTAATGATTATATAGTTATTTTTACATGTTTGTTAAAATAATTGTTGTTGCTAATGGTATACATTACTGACCTTGTCCAGGGAGTGCTCATTTAGGAAGCACAATTGTCGATTCTAAAATATCATTTTGATTACATACACTATAATAAAACTAATATCTGTCGGTTATCACTATATTTCTGGAGTTCCATTATTTATGGGTAGGAATCTAGACTTATAGTGGATCTGTGTGTTTGGTAAACTGATTGATTTTCTTTGCTGTTATAAACTGATTGACATTAGGTGCTAATATTACAATTACACTCATTTGCTTATTTATCACAACAGTTGTCTTATGTTATAGTTTCTAGTGAATCTATACTTAGTGGTTTTAATCGATACAATGTTTCTTTTTTTTATAGGGATTTGATCGAGAAGGAAAGTTGAGATCTAGCTGCTAGACTCAGGGAGAAGCTCCAAACTGTAGAACAGGACTAGTACTTCAATGGATAATGATCCTTGTGCCCCGGCACCTTCTACAAATACAAATACAACTTCAACAAGTAGAGCCAAAAGGGGGAAAGTATGTCTGACGAAAGTTGCTCAGCGGAGGGCAAAAGGGGTCATCCAACATGTTGATTTCAACGCACGTGGACAGCCAGTGGGTGAGGCAGCAGCTGAAATGCAAAGTTACATTGGCCTCCTTACACGTGATCACGTGAAGATAAACATTAAGAAGTGGAAAGCTGTCCCGCAAGATGTTAAAGACCTGATATGGGACACGGTTAAAGTAAATCTCCAGAAAATATGTTATTTTTGTGTTTTTAGGAATCTTATGTTTGTATAATTTTATTGATTTCATGCTCTTGTAGTCTTCCTACGATGTTCCCGAGCAGTGGAAGGCTGGATGTATGGAATCTGCAAATGCCAAGTGGCGAAGCTGGAAATGTAGAATGTACAATGAATTCATTGTACCATGTCAAGATGACGCCTCGAAGTTGCAAGAACCACCACCGGGAAGTGGCATTCTGCCATTAGAATGGAATCAGTTTGTAGTCACTCGACTGTCGACTGAATTTAAGGTGTTTGATTTTTAAAGATTTTTTAATTGCTTGAAGCTCTGTCTCTTACATCACTACTTTAATATTGCAGAATTTCAGTGCGCAACAAAAGGAGAGACGGAGTAAGAACATATACCCCCATCGACTTTCCCGCAAAGGATATGCTAAATTTGCCGAAGAGTTGAAGGTTGTAAATTCCTTTTTTGCTAAGAGATTATTGAATAGTCGAAACATAGTATGCGGACTCTTTAAGAACCATGCATGAGCAGGTGATGTTGTGTTAGTAGGATGCGTATAACAGTTGAGAAAGGGAAATGGGAATGCTTGCATACACTCTGTAGCTGCTGGGAATGCATCGAATAGTGAACTGACAGTCTTGAATATAGCCTGATTACTTATTCCCTACTGTTAATAGGATGTTGATTTTCATTGACTACTTAAAATATCAAATGCATTTAGGAATCTTGTTCAGGTAGAGACCGTCATGGACAAAAGATAGATTTTATTACCAGTGCTACAAAACCTAGTTTGATAGGCGATTCAATGAGAACTTGAGCTTTCCTGCAGGTGTTTATGAAAGATTAAAGAATGTTATTATTTGCTCTTACATTAATTATAAAAGCAAATGGTGAAGAATTGACCAAAGATCCTTCTCTCATACTTGATACTTGTTTGTCATCGTTTTCTGATAGTGAGAATTAACTGCATCATCTGGTGAACAGAACCTGTATCTTTTTCCAATCTGCAGTCAAATTGAAGTTTTCCCTCTTACTTTAATGTCCCCAACAAATGTTTGCTATTTAATGAACATTTTGCAGTAACTATACTATCTAAATTCATATTATTTGTTTTGTAGACGTCTGATTTACACGGTGATGAAGATATAGACAGAGCTACGATGTGGAAGAAAGCAAGACTGACCAAGGACGGAGAAGTTCAGAATGATAACTTGAAGAATGCTTTCCAGAAAATAGTATGAAATTGCATTATGTTATTTTAATTTAAATTATTCATTAAATTGGACAAATTAATGTTTTAACCATTTAATTGCTTAAAAATAACAGGATGACTGCATAAGGGAAAAGGAGGAAGGCCGAGTTGATTCTTCATCTTGTTCAAGCGATTTGCTATCACGTGCCCTGGAGAAACCTGAACATAGTGGCCGTGTGCGAGGTTTAGGGGCAGGGGTGAAACCCAAATCATTCTTTGAAACACCTAGAGTTAAGAAACAAGAAATTGATGAGAAAGCGCAAACTGAGCTGGAAGAAGCAAAGAAGCAAATAAAAGAACAAGATGGACGCATACTTGTTCTAGATAAAGTGATCTACGAGTTAGTAAGCAGAATTGGAAAACTGGAATCGAAGGTGGGTGATAAGGACGATAAGTCTGAAGGATTAGGCAGCTGTTCTGTGATAAAGCCTCAAAAGATGCAGATTGAAAACGATGAAGACATGAAGGTGGTTGAAAACGCTGAAGACATCAAGGTGGTTGAAAAATCAGTTGGGTAATTTTAATTCTTTCTAGCAGCCTTTTAATATTAATTAATACTTCTAACATATCATGTGTTGTGTATTTAGAAACCTGATAAAAAGACATGTGGAAAAAAGATTGAAAAGGATGAAGACATGAAGGTGGTTGAAAATGATGAAGACATCAAGGTGGTTGAAAAATCAGTTGGGTAATTTTTAATTCTTTCTAGCAGCCTATTAATATTAATTAATACTTCTAACATATATTGTGTTGTGTGTTTAGAGACCTGATAAGAAGACACGTGGAAAAAAGATTGAAAACGATGAAGACATGAAGGTGGTTGAAAACGATGAAGACATTGAGGTGGTTGAAAAATCAGTTGGGTTGGAGGTATTATGTGAATACTTTTGAAAAATATTTTTGGTCTTTTCTTCCTTTCATCTATTTTTGGTCTTTTCTTCCTTTCTAATTGATGTAGGGGAAGGTGGTTAAATTACTTGAAGACGGATCCAAAAAACTTGTAGCTTACGGAACGGTCATGGTTGCTGGAGATGTCCTTCACGGATCTCCCTTTCCTAAAGACTGCTTACGTGTGGCGATTGATGAGGTTGTTGATGATAATGCACGATTACCCAAATCTATTTCAGATGACATGGTTACAGTGGGAAATGCATTAGGAACCCATGTAGCATGGCCTACTCATTTGGTGGTGGAGAAATCAATTGAGGTAATTTTAATTCTTTCTAGCAGCCTTTTAGTATTAATTAATACCTAACATATAATGTGTTGTGTATTTAGAAACCTGATAAGAAGACACGTGGAAAAAAGATTTTGAAAGAGTCCGCGGTGAAGAATTTGTCATCATTGCCTTCGTCATTAGTAGCACTATATTGTATGATGGAGAAGTCATTCGCGGGTGAAGGAATACGTCTTCCAATAGACTTTGAAATGTTTGGGCAAGATCTAAGCGTTTGGATTCTCTTGAAGGATGATGTGATTCCCTTTTGTAATCTGGAACCGATTACAGGGAACAGCATTATCGCATACATTTGGTAAATATCTTATTAAGCTACTATCATTTATAATCGGGATTTCTTATCTAAGTCTGAAATGATTTGTTGACAGCCATTCTTATGGAAAGATGAAGACAGAGGGAAGTCTTGGGAGGTTTATGTTTGTGAATCCATTTACTGTATCTCATAATCGACAAGACTCAACCGAGACAAGAGCCCGCAAACTAGCAGACAGGTTACTTCAGGCTTTATCAAATCAGCTGGTACTCGTTCCTTGCAACGTGGGGTAAGTGAAAATGTTAAGTTAGTAGTTAGTGTGGTATATGTTTTCGCCTACTAATCCAATTTTTTTTATAAAATAGTGGGCATTGGATTCTGACAATCATTGATCTTGAGAAAGATCGTGTCTCTTTGATGGATCCAATTTGTCATCGGAATAAAGATACCCCATGGAAACTCGTCGTTGACACGTAAGTCTTACACACTTTAACTAATCATTTCTGTTATTGATTTTTATAGCTAATATGAAATTTCTGGTTGCCTTTGATTTCAAGTGCGATGAATATTGTGAATGCACGCAAGGGAAAAAAATTCAAGAAAACAGCAAGTTGGGAAGTGGTTAAGGTAGGTATAATTTTCTATTTATGGCTATTACAACTTAATTATGTTTGTTATTGCCAAGTTCCCTAGCATATATGTGAACTGTAAACTGCCACTTATTGGCTGCTCTTGTTGGCTGAAAATCATGCATATGAAGGGGTAAACTGCCACTTATTGACTGCTCTTTTTCGGATTCTTGAATCTTGATAGGGTCCTATCCAGCCTGATGCATCTCAATGTGGATTTTATGTCATCAAGTTCATGAAAGAGATCATAACACGCTATGAACTTAATGCCTACACGTCTCTATCATCGATGGTAACTATATATATTATACTCTTCATCATTTAACTTTCTAATAGAACTTTTGTAATTATTCGTAAAATATATTTATGTACGTATTTCTTTTTACAGTTTAAGAATGTTAAGACATACACCGAAGCTGAAATCGATGATATTCGTGAGGAATGGGCAACTTTTGTGATAAAGCATGTGTTTGCTTGAACTTTAGGTATGATAGCGATATGTTAATGTAAATTTTCTTAGGTGGAAGCTATGGATAATTGAAAGCTGTTGCATTTACATTCATGAAATCCTTTAACTTAATGTTTTATTTGCATAAAAATTTCACATTTTGACTGCATGAAGTTGGTATTATGCAGGAATGGAGCAGATGATAGGAAAGATAGAAGTTCCCGGGAACTACAATCCTTATTTACAACAAGAAGACTACAACATGGATGGATAACCGTATAGATCTCTTGACTTGTGGTATATGTGCTTTATGAACTGAAAATATTAGTTTCTTCTACTCGAACTCGGAGAATGCTGACCTTGTCGTCTTGAACTGCATTTTGTCTGGCCTCGTTGCTTTAAATTACTCATGTATTGGACTGCATTTTGCCCTGTAGATTAACAGATCTTACTTTTGAATCTTTGATGATTGTTTTTGCAACTTCTGAATGTTAATATTATGTTCTCAATGTTATTTTATTATTTGAATTTTTTTCTTTTGAGTTTTAGATATAAATAAAAAGCAAAATTGAGAATATATAAAAAATATGCAGAAAACTGTCATCTATTACATGCAAAACTGTTATCTATGATAAAATAGACAACAAAAATTAAAGGTCATACATAACGGTTAGTAACCGTTATGTATGATAACAATAACGAAAATAATCCGTTATGTATGTGGAGACAAACCGTTATGAATGAAAGTCATAGATAACGGATGTAAGTGTTATGTATCACAATATAAAACCGTTATCTATATCTTACAAAGATAACGGTTTAAACCGTTATAAAAAGTATAAAAAACTGTTAACTATGTTATGAGAAAAAAGAAATATTATATAATAGATAACGGATTAATTCTAATACATAACAGTCGAAAACCGTTATCTATATCTTACAAAGATAACGGTTTAAACCGTTATAAAAAGTATAAAAAACTGTTAACTATGTTATGAGAAAAAAGAAATATTATATAATACATAACGGATTAATTCTAATACATAACAGTCGAAAACCGTTATCTTTTTCTTACAAAGATAACGGTTTAAACCGTTATAAAAAGTATAAAAAACTGTTAACTATGTTATGAGAAAAAAGAAATATTATATAATAGATAACGGATTAATTCTAATACATAACAGTCGAAAACCGTTATCTTTTTCTTACAAAGATAACGGTTTAAACCGTTATAAAAAGTATAAAAAACTGTTAACTATAATATGAAAAAATATATATTATGGAATAGATAACGGATAAATTATAATACATAACAGTCGAAAAACCGTTATGTATAATGAATATAGATAACGGTTTTATAACCGTTATGTATGTGTGGTTATACTGTTATCTATTCCCTTCATAGATAACGGTTTTATAACCGTTATGTATGTGTGGTTGTACTGTTATCTTTTCCCTTCATAGATAACGGTTTTTAAACCGTTGTGTATGACACCTATAATAGATAACACCACTATACACAACGCTTTTTTTGCTCATAGATAACGGATAAAATCCGTTATCTATGTGCGTTTTTCTAGTAGTGGATTTCTATCTACCAACTCCTTCAAGTACTCATCTGCTATTGTTTCCAAACATTTTCCACTCACGGGTTTCAAAAATCCTTCAGAAACCCATAGCTTCTTCAGCATTGAGACACGAATTCTACGATCTTCCTCAAAAACACCCATATACAAAAAACATGGCTTCAAATAGTTGGGCAGATAGGTATAGCTCAATCGCAATATTTTCAAGCAAAATTCATCATTATTCGTAATCACAATTGAATTTAAATTTTGCTCTATACGCACCCAATATTCTCTTGTACGGTCAGATTTTGCCAAAAGACCTCCAATTGTAGCAATTGATAAAGGAAGCCCTTTACAATTTGCTACAATATTCTTTCCGATGTTCTCCAACTCATGAGGGAAACTTTCTCCCCCAAACACAGTGTTGGTGAACAAATCCCAACTACTAGCCTCATCTAGAAATTTCATACCAACGCCATAAGACTCACCCAACTGCGAAGTCAAGTTTGACAGCCTAGTTGTTACAATGATTCGACTCCCATCATTGCAATCAGGAAAGGAAGACCTGATCTTGTCCCACACCTCTATACTCCACATATCATCCATAATTATGAGATACCTCCTATCGTATAAATACTTATACAATTTTTCTCCCAATTCAACCTCATTCAGATCACTACCCGAATCCCCACTTGCTTGGAAAAGAACTTCTCTAAGTGTTTCTCTCACATTATAAGTTTGAGAAATTGTAGTCCAAGCACAAATATCAAAATGCTCTTTAACAAGCGCATGCTCAAATAGATGTCGGGCAAGAGTGGTCTTACCAATGCCGCCCATCCCCATGATTGGGATGATTTTGCGACTGCGTTGGCCTCCGGTGAGCTTATCCAGCACTTCAAGTAACACCTCCTTGAAGCCCACCATCATGCTTTCCTTCACAGAGGAAGAGGAGGCAGCATGAGTTGAGGAGACCTTTCTCGGCAGTTGAGCTGCGGCAACAATCTCCAAGACATCCTTCTTGATAACAGTGGAAGAGGAGGCAGCATGAGTTGAGGAGACCTTTCTCTGCAGTTGATCAGCTGCGGTTGAGATTGAATTCATTTCTTCTATCACTTGTTGCAGATCGTGATAGAAGTCCTCAGCTGCATTTACACCGACCTCCAATTCATTTCTATCAATAGTTGAGCATTTGCACCGAGCTCGAAACAAGTTGATAAAACTGGACATCTTCCCAGGAATTTTGGATCGATTATCAATTTGAAGCACAATTTGGGATTCGATGACATCCTCAGCTGCATAAACTGCATCAGCAATGCGACGCTCCAATGGATCCGCCTCATGGTCATCCACAACTGGGGAAATATAAGCATCAAGAAATTCCTGCAAGAAGGTCACATTTTGAGTGAGAGATTCAACTTGCTGTTTGTGGATAGAAATTGGAGGGGAAGGATGTTTTTCAAGGCGATCTATGATATGCATAAGAGAAACCAGAGCTCCATAAGCCGCCATGATTAACACTTTGAATAATGTATATATTTATGGGAAGTGTGAATGAAAATATCTGATACTAATATTTGAGAGGTGAAAGAAGGCAATTAGCTAATGAGGTATTATGATTCAACAATTGAGATTTGAAACTTTTTATAGCAGATACAGATGAACAAGTCATGTGCAACATTATTGAAATCAATAAAATAAGCTGCAGTTGTCGGATTCAAAACTTTTTATATGTGCACCTAACGTGGTTTGCTTAAAATTATAACCACTGCCATTAATTCAATTAATTACATGTTTGCTGCTAATCAAACTTTTTGCTGGTGTTTGATGTTGACTTTCACCAGCATCGATGATTGAATTAGTTTATGATGCGAAGCAGTCCTTGCATCGATGAAATATTATAATTGAAAGATTAAGATATTTTGATAAACTAGGAGAAAGAAATATAAATATAGATATAATATTATCATATTTAAATTTTTTATTATCATGTTTAGTCAAATTTCATAATTTTATAAATAAATAAAACAAACAAATAAAAAGATAAAGAAAAAATTACCACATACTTTTGAAATTGATTTAAAATTAGAAGTTATCTTTTGAATAGTATATTATCAATTTTCTTATTTTTGAAAGAATATATTTCATTTATTTTGCAGCTTATAATTTCAGTTATGGGCTAAAAAAATATACTGGTGTCCAAGTTTGTTTGGGAACTTTACTTTTAGCCCAACCATCAAAGTCTTGGGTCGGCCCAGACAGACTGCATTCTGCTTTTCATTCTTCATTTTAGGGTCACAATAAAATTTAGCAACATTTTATAAGATATTGAACCTTATAAATTAAGTATGTTTTGAAGTGTTTGAAAATAAATATTTAAAAAAAGAAAAGAAAAAAAATGATCTAATTTGTTTAATTTGCTCTCGCAAAATATTATACTACTATGTTAGTAGCTTTAAGCACTTTATAAAAAATTGTTAGGTGTTTTTTTTAAATGTAATGTTAGGGTGACAAGTGGTGTATACCTTATGAATTAGTGTATATTATTATTTATTATAGTTTTTCTCTAGATAGCACTCTATGTATCAACAATAACCTTATGAATTATTTTCTATAAATGAAAAACTTAAAAAGAAAATATTCATACCGTGCATGTACGGTTATAATATCAGTTTGTAGAAAAGAAGAAAATCAACAGACTACCAATTTGACCAAATATTGACCTATTGACTAGACTTTTGATCCTTTAATCCCATCATCGTTCTGACCAAGTCCTGAAAAAACTATGGAATTAAATGGTTTCATATTTATTTTTTTCTGAATTACAAGATGTATCTAATACTATAAATCAAATACTCCCTCCGTCCCAGCTTTTTGTATCCACTTTTAGTAGTAAATACTACTAAAAGTGGATACAAAAAACTGGGACGGAGGGAGTAAGTAACTAGCACGCAGATGAGACCTTTACACCACATAAAGATGAAAAAATAATTGCACGCAGGCGAAATCACTACCACACAAAATGAGAAAGCTATCCGCACGCATAGGGAATTAAACCTAAGACATCTCACAAGCGTATCATCAAATTTAGGCCTTGTAAGTGACCGAACTTTTTCATTTGACTGAATTTATTTTTCATGTCGTGCAATTTTAGATTTTGCGTAAGACCCTAAATTAATCCAAGAGTCTCATCACGTGTTGTTGCACTAAGTTACCAATTTAAATCTAGCAATTGACGTTGCTGACCAAGACCAAAAGTCTTTATAAAGAAATAGTCTCTTATTTATATTATGACTAGCATTTGCATCTCGCGCAATGCACGGAAAAATATTTTGTATCTTTTATATTTATATAAAAATTAATTTGAACTAAATATATTTGAATTGAATATTTAAAAATTAAAAAATAATAAGAAATTACAATTATAAAAGAGTTAATATATAAAACTATCCACTTTCATATTGTAAAGATAAAAATTGTCCACTAAGATAAAAATAATAAAAACTATCCACTTTTTAATTGAAAAGACAGAAATACCCTTCTTTAAATATATGTACTCTCTCTTTCTCTCCAGGCATCTTTCTCCTCTCTCATTCTCTTCTCTCTCTCTCCACTCTCTCTCTCTCTCTCGGATTCAATTCTTTCCCCCACAACATCATCAACTACCTCTCTCTCTCTCTATCTCTTTCTCTCTCTCTCGACTATGTGTAATGACCCGACTTTTTATTAAGGATTATATACTTTTAATTACTGATTTAAGGATTGATTATGGTAATTAGGGTTCAGCATCCATTAATAAAATACGAACTTATATGAATTTGATAATTTATATATGTGATGATTTATTTTTATTTTCAATAGATGATGCACTCAAAATATATTTTGAGTCCATTAATTTATTGTGGAGAATTTAACACTGAAGTGTTAAATATGAATCTTTTATCGATTGTTTACTTAAGCCCATGAGTAATTTAATTTATGTTAGAAGCAAGCTCAAATGGATTTTATGCTTCAATAAGAATTAGGCTTATATGTCTTAATGTATTTAAATGAGTTTGGAACTTTGGAACCATATAATTAATATATTAATCTCTTAGATATTTTAATGATTAAATTTGAATAAATCCTAAGCATGCTGAATCCTAAGCATGCTGAAGAATTTACTACGCATGCTGAAGAAATTCTTCAGTCATACAAAGCTAGCTGAAAAAGAATTATGTGTTCATACTTGTCAGCTGAAAATTACACGATCCTCATCCATCCAAACCACCCCATTTTTCTTTAAAACCACAGCCACTTTCACCATTCTCACACCACCATTTTCAACTACTGCAGCCCATTTTCAACAGCAAGATTTACGGTAATAATGAAAGGAAATTCTCCCTCTTTCAATTTTCTTCACTACAGATTTCTAACTTATGCTATACACATAATTATGCAGAGACAAAAATCCACCTATTCAAGGTATCATCACCCTTTCGTTGTCAATTTTTAGAGAACCACCAAGGGAATTCATACACGACTGTTTTGATATTTCACAACATGTTTACATATGCACATATGAACTAAAACTTTTTAATTGAGTGTTTAAATTGCAAGAAAAGAAATTCAGATTTGATTAAGCAATTACAGTTTGAGAATGATATGTGCTAAGAAATCCTATGCTATTTTGTGAACTGAATGTGAGGCTTGACCCTGCTGTGTGTGTGTGAGTCGAGATCAGAGGGAGGCGGCAGCCGCTGTGGCTCGTCGCCGGCGACGGAGCGGCGGCGGTGAACCTGCCGTGGTTCCGTTCTGCCAAAGGGAAAAAGAAGAGAGGGATTTCAGATTTTAATTTTTTTAAAAAAAGGGGAAAAAGATGAGGAAAAAGAAAAAGAAAATGAGAATAGGGAGATCCGGGGGCTTACCTTTGTGAGACGGTGCTCGGCTCCTCACAGCGAATCCGACGACGAACGGCGGCGATGGAGGACGAAGAGACGGCGGCCTGGCTTGGACTCCGGCAGAGAGGGCGCATGCCCTGTTCCGATCTAGAGATCTAGAAACCGAGAGAGAGAATCAGGGCGGGCAGGCGGCGGCCGTGCTCTTCCACGGCCAGGCGATGGCCGTGAACACCCAAGGCGGCGGCGTGCGGCTGACTTCCGGCGAGACAGAGTGAGAGAGGTAGAGAAAGGAGGCTGAAAGAGAGAGAGAGAAAAGCAAGGGAAGAGAGGGCCAGAGGGAACGAAGGAAGAGATGAGAGGGGAAGGGAGGCGCTCGGCGAGGCGGCGCGCCGGAGGCGGCGCCGCACTCGACCGAGCAGAGGTAGAGCAGAGAGAGAGCCGGGAGAGAGCCGAGAGTTAGAGAGAGAGAAGCTTGTGTGTGTGTTGGTGTGTTATGTGTGTGTTATATTTTAGGATTAGGCTTTATTTTTTTAATTGGGCTTAAACCTCTAATGGCTGGGCCGAAAATTTTAAAGAAAAGAGAAGGAATGGGCCGAATTTTGCATTAAATCAGTAGGCCGAATTTTAAATGCTGGACACCTTATTTTAATTTCTGTTGGGCTCATTTTGCCTTTAAATCCTGATGGGTGTTTATTTAATTGTTTGGGCCTTATTCAAAGAAAAACATGATAGACTTAATTTATCTAATTAATTTGGGCTTATATCTATTTAAATTATTTGAGCTCTTAATTATTAATTTAAATTGAGCTTGATTAATTTAATTATATATTGACCTTTAAATTAATTATTTAAATGGAGTTCTTTTATTTCAAGTATTTTTACAAATGGACTTTAAAATAAAATATTTTGAGTTAAACTCTTATTTAAATTAATTCTTTTCAAATGACTTATTAATATGGATTATTTGAAAAGGATTAAATTGTTTTACGTATGAGAAAGCATGATCTATGATTGTATAATTTGTCTATGTGATATTATATGATTCATTAATAAATGACGGAATGTCTGACTTGATGGCGTGAGTAGAATGAGTTATGATTTATGTGCATGATGATGTTCGAATAAATAGTTTCGAACCTAAATGTTAGTTATGTGATAACTGTTTTGAGTTAAGGTTTTAAACGAGACAAGATTAATATGGATGCTAGAACCCTAAAATCATTAAAGGAGATAGTTTAGTTTAGAGACCTATCTTCCTTTCTTACACGACTTTCTTCTCGAACTTATCGACTCTTCGTCAATAAAGGTCCAGACGGGAAGTGAAAGCTAAAGAAGGAGGTAACTCTACGCCCCTAGTGGGAACGAATAAGGTGGGCTTTCTTAAAACACGTATATAGAGATCCCCTGGATACAGGCCTCTTATACGAAATGAAATGAATGAGATGATATAACTGTGATATTTCAAATGATGAATGATTATTATGAAATGAAATGTTTATGGAAATGATTAAATGATGAATGTTTCTTATGAAAGGAAAGGAAATGTTTATGAAATGATTGTCTGCCAAAAATGTTTATGTTTTATGTATGTATCCTATCTGTGTTGGTTCGCCAACTATAAAGGAAATCGAATTCGGACCCTACGCTAGACGAAGGTTTGCTAGTAAGGGTTAACGTGTACACTCATGGAGACTGTGTGTCGCTTGCGACCGGTCTTAGCGTCCGTGGAAGGAGGCCTCCTTCCCGGCGTGTAAAAGGAACAGATATGGATCATATAGACTGAAAATGGGATGCGCATCCAACTTTATGAAATGAAAGAAAATGTTTAGTAAGCACGGGTCCTTCAAGTAAAACCCTGTGTGTTACTGTTGGCAGTACAATAAATTATATAAAATGTTATGTTTCCGGCATATGTTCACTGAGTATTTTTACTCAGCCCTGCATGTTGTTTTCCCTAATGTGCAGGTTGAGCAGGTGATGGAATGGAGTGGAGTTGAGCGGATGTACCTTTTGACATAGAACAATAATGTAACCTTGAGTATACATCTTCATATGTATAACTCACACGTATTTCCGCTGAAAGATACTCTGATTATGTTAAGGTTTTTATTTTAATTATGATACTCTTTTGTTGATAATCCACTTCGACGGGCCTTCCCGAACAAACGTCTTGTATTTGCCCAAGTGATCAGTTATGATCCTAGTGTTATATAATAAATGTCTCTTTTCGTAAAATGTTTGATTGTTAAGTAAATGCCCCTTTCTTTCTCCGCTTCTTAATCCTCTTCCCGAGTCATAACCCCGGTTAAGCCATCCTTAGGGATTGCGGGCTGTGTCAGAGTGGTATCAGAGCAGTTCGTTTGCTCTGGCCCAAAAATTTTCTTTCAAAAGCCAAGTCTAGATCGAGTCATTTGACTTAAATGAATCTTATGACACCGCTCAACGCTCCATTGCATCACGCTCAATCAGGAAAAAGGTAAATGTGGTTTCAATCTTTTAATAAATGTTATGATTTTAAACTGTTGCAAGAACATGATTGTGAAAGATATGCTATGAATGAATGTTGAATGATTTACGTTGGTATGACAGATTTGATGCGTACTATGTTAATACGATTCGAGGAATGAATGATAATGAACACGTTTTCAAGGAATGTAGATTGTTATAAGTTTTATGATCACATTTGCAAAAGAACATAGATTGATGGATTTATAGGGTATCCCTATAACCTAGATGCTTGAGAATGACGAAACAGAAAATGAATGAACATCACAAATGTTTTGGTTTCCTTCGGGAGACTGTAGTTTCTTTGAAACTCAAAGATAGACTGAAAGGATACGTGCCACGTTGAAAGTAAGTCAACGAAAGGTGGCATGAGACAACTTCAAGATGGACGTTACACCACGAAGGTTTTAAGCATAGTCTCTACGTTCGAAAGTTCACACATGACAGAATATCAAATTGACTTCGTTTCATGATGAGTTGTAGAAAGAATATGGTTTGACTGTTATATTACTATGTTGTAATATGTCTACTTATGTAAGAATGTTGAATGTTCAGAATATGAGTCTAGAACAAATGATCCTAAGTTTGAACTTTTAGCTTACTGCGAGCTGAAGTTTTGTTATATATAGTATCTTGAGGGTTTAGAAGACCCAGAATTACCAAGTTCGGGATGATGTTTCCCGTGTAACTGGGAAGTGATTATGTTGGACCTGGCCAGTCCACATGATCCAAATCTCAGTAGACGTCTTTTGGGTTTATAAACCCCTTTATTTCAACTTCAGTTTAAAAATCAGATGGGTTCTCACTCTAGGTCATTTTGTTCGACCTAGTAGTTACTCCATTCTACCCTCTGGTTATTTATTTGAGTGTCTTGAACAAATTTTCTGCAACACTTTATTTTGATATCATTTGAGATTTGAGCTTTTGCAAATTTGAGTTGCCCTAGTAGATTCTTTTGAGGTATACGACTAAGAAGTGTTAGTATATTGACTTAGTAAGTTACCCAAATTATAGCTTGGTTAATTGTCCATCAGTTTGTGTCTAAAATTAGTTGACATTAGTTCTTCTCCTATGATTATTATCAACCATACATTTTGTTAGCAATTTAGAGTACAAACCGTAATGTAGGGTTTCAGCACAAGGACTTGAGTTGTTTTGTCTATGATGGTTTTACGATCAAATCCTTACACATGTAATATGTGGCAATGAGTGTGTTGATTATCGCTTTTCTCTTGAAAATAGAATGTCTTGTAGACGAGGAACTAGAAATAAGGTGGGGACGGAAATGAACCATTACGAAAGGTTGAGGAACTTTTTCTCGAGTAAAGCTTGTTTTATTTATTGAAACCAAGAATCCAGTTGAGGGTAAACTCTAGATCAAGACGATGAAGAGAATCTTTGATTTTCTTTGTACCGCACAAGAACGACTTCATATGTTGCATTCCAGTTGACTAGATCTACAGATTTTGGTGGGAGGCCAAAAGAAAAGCAATGACTCAAGAATGGTTAGTAAACTTGTCTTAGAAAGACTTTAAGACGGATACATATGACATATATTTTCAATATCTGCGATAGGAGGAGAGAAACGAAAATGTTCAATCTGAAGCAAAACAGGATATCTATGACCCAGTATGACCACATTTGTTGTGGCATGTCCGTTTATGCCCCACAATAGGTGGACACCAATGAAAAGATCCAGAAGAAGTTTCGACCTGGCCTAAAGTATGAGATAAGAATGGCATTCGCCAACTACGTTGAGTTTATGTAACACCCCGTTATTTCTTAGCTAAATTTAGAATTATTTTGAACTTAGAAGTCAGGATGATTCACGCCGGATATAAAGAAAATGAATTTATTTTAATTCCAACAAAAGTGTTTTTTAAAAAAAAAAAAAAAAAAAAAAAAAAAACATTTATAAATTTAGTTATTAAATTTATGTGCGTCGCATATTTATTTAATTTAGCATTCAAAGTATTTTCACGAGCTTTTATTTAAGCAAACACTGAACGATCATTACAGTTTTCATAGTACAACCTGGAAGATTTTTATTTTATTTTACTCCCTCCCACTACTCCCACCTACTCTCCCACTACAACCACTACACCTACTCCTACACAGCAATACACTATACCCACTACACCCACTACACCTACTCCTACACAGCAATGCATTCGTCCACTCCTCTCTGTCTGCCATATCTCAATCTCTGCCATATCTCAATTATATTAAACCAAGGAGACTTTACTCATTCTAAAAGACATGTTGCATTCAAGAACTCTTATCTGCATTCAAGAAGGCAAGAACGCTCAAAAGAAATCCAGACAACAACGACTCAACTCCATCCAAAATTCCTTAAGGTTTCATTTATAAATTTCCTTGATTATTTCAGTTTGCTCACAATCACAGCATCTAAATTTCAGTTCAGCAAACCATTTTCATACTTAAAAGAAAATCATTTTAAGCATGCAACTCATTCATTGATAAACATGCGTAGCATATATTTGTGTTTTCTAACAAGCAAGAAACTGAGTAAAGAAATGAACTTTACATATGTATATACTTTTCTTTACATACATGAATGAACATGATTAAATGAAAATAGAATAAAATGAGTTTTGAAGCCTTAAATTTATCTTAAATTTTTGGAGTGGGTTGTGTGCGATTGGAGTCGGGGGTCGTCAGTTGATGCTGGGGTCGAGAGATCGGCGAGAGTGGAAGAGGGAGGCCAGGGCGCGGCAGCCTTGCTGTTGCTGTCGTCCGGCCACGGACGAGGGGGAGTTCAGGTGACTGGTCGGAGCTGGTTTGGGTGGAGGTTAGGGCTCCGGCGGGTGGCTCCGGCTGCTGCTCGTCGGCGGGAGTCAAAGAGAGAATTCTGAGGGAGATATGAGGGCGGCGATGGTGGCAGCATGAAGCTGCTGCCGTCGGCCAAAGTTCAGCGGAGGGAGGCAGAGCTCGGCGGCCTTGGCTGCTGTCGCTCGGCCACTGTCAGAGAGAGAGAGCTGGTGGCGGCAGCTCGTCGCTGCTGCGTCTCCGGCGAGTCTCCACGGCGGCGGGTCAGTTTGATGAGTGAGGATGAGGGAGAAGGGGGTTTGGCGTGAAGTGAGGATGAGGGAGAAGGGGGTCTGGCGGAACCGAAGTAAAGGAGAGAGGAAGATGATGTGGTGAGTCGACGGGCGGCGGCCAGTCGCCGGAGGAGGAGCCGCGGCGGCGGAAATTCGAGGGAGCCGAGAGAGGGAGAGGAGAGTGTTGCTGCGCATCTGCTATGTGTGTGTGAGTGTTGTGCGATTTATGGGGGAGAAGAAGAGGGGAGGAAGACTTAGGGCTTGGTTGGGGAGTGGGCTTGGGTGTTGGGCTAGTGTTGGGCTAATGTTGGGCTTTAGGTTTGGGCTTGAGGGTGAGTTTGACTTGGGCCATGTCTATTTATTTAGTTGGGCTTTTATTTTATTTAAGGATTTTGGGGTGCAGTTTTAATTCAAAAGAGTTGGGCCCGATTTATTTATAATAAACGTGGGCTGCCCTTGTATTTTGGGCTACGAAATTTTATAAAAATGGGAGGGTGTCTTTGATTTAATTTTTAAATGGGCTACCCAATATTTATTAATTAGTCTTATAATAAAGTTTGATTAATTATTTTAAAGATAATTAGCATAATAATATTATTATTATGAAGTGCATATTTTAAGTAATTACTTATATGCTAAGCATGTCATGAAATTGCATTATATTTTGCAATAAAAGTAATTATGATTTAATTGGTTTTTATTATAATTCCAATTATTTAAGAAAAACCGAGTAAGGATATTGTTGGTGTCCTTAACTCAAAGATTTTAGTTTTCAATTATTTATTTACTAAATTTTGAAAACCCGGCCAAGTGAATTATAGAATATTAAGCACTACACCATGACTTAAGATTAGCTTCACGAGACCTATTAAGAATAGAATTTCTTGTAGGCTTTGTGACCAGGGAGATTAGCGCTGCTTTCCCAAGACAGGTTTATATGTGATTATGATCTTCAGGCTTTGCCTAACCAGGTGGGCTTACTTTCCAAATGTACAAAGTATGATTGAGTTATTAAGCTCTAAATGTTTTCAATGAAATGCAAATTGTTTATTTAATGTAATGAAAACTGTTTATCCAATAAAATATTTTGTGCACTCTGCTCTGTTTAAGGCTCGCATAAGTTAATCGATCGAGGTTCTCTTATGACCTAACACGTTGTTTGAGAATTGTGTACACCTATTAGCTGACTCGGTGGGTTGATCTCCATTCGGGCACTAATCATGTATGAGGCGTTATAAGGGTGCTCGACGGGATGTGTTCCGGAGCATTGGGTCCCAAATGGGAACTTGACTGGGTTACGCCCTCAGATCAAGTAAAGCGGGAGATATGGATCCGTCGGTGGCTAAAAGGTCCGGGATCACAGCGAGTAACGGAAAGGGAGTGTGACATGTGCGCACAAATGAAAAATGTTTTAACATGCTTAGAAGTACTTCTTTCATTTTAAAACCTTCTAAGTCATGTCAAGTATAATTGGATAAACTGCTCTTACGAAAATATGAAATGTTTATGAAAATGCATGCCCACTAAGTACATTAGTACTTAGCCCAAAAATACTTTCAAATGTTTTCAGGTTGGCTGGCTGGTGCTGACGGGACGGAGCTGAGGCTAGAGTTAAAATTCATATGTTAGACTTCCGCTGTAGCAATTACTCTTATACATCTTTTGTTTTCTCAACTTAAGATCTTCATGTTAAATTTCAAATGATATACCTGACCGAGCTTAGACTCTTCACTACTAAATTTATGCTAATGAATGTCGGTTGTCAGAAGCATGAAACAAAACTTGTGATCCAAAGGGGCATAGCCCGACTCTCTATCTTATTATTCGGGTTTTAACAAGGTTGTTCCTTGTTTATTTCTATGAATTAGTTGCACCTCGATTATATTTATTCATTCAAGAATTGGGGTGTGACAGTTTACGTACTTTGAATTGCTCAGCAAAACTCTAGACGTCGAGGTAGTTATGCACGGGGATCACCCGACACAAATTCAAACTGAACAAGGTGATCAAGACATAAGAAACTTTTCACCCATAGAAGGAACGATGATAGTAACACGTAGTTATATGAACCTTTAATTGAATGTAGGATCACTTAAGGTGGTAGCGAATAACTTGATGTTATACCAATATGGAACGTAGATGTAACCTTAAGAATGGACTGGTTAGCTGAGAACAATATGCTATGATTTATGCAATGAATGGGAAATCTCCTTCAAACCTCTAGGAATAGACGCTTTAAGTTTTCACGAGATTAGTATAAGGAGCGGATACCAGTTATTTCATACATACAAGCCATAAAGGTGATAAATAAGAAACATTACCAAGCTTTCCTTGTATACCTAAACGGAGGAGCTAGAACCGAAAGGACAGTTGAGGACATAGAAGTTATACGTGAATTCCATTATGATTATCCGGAAAACTTACCAAGACTGCCACCCAATAGACAAGTAGAATTTACCATCGACCTAGTACCAAGATCGACACGTGTATCAAAAGCATCGAACAAGATGACTCCAAAGGAGTTGGAGAGCCTAAAGATCCAATTGCAGAAACTACTAGACCTAAGTTAGATCATGTCTAGTGCATTCCCATCGGGAGCGCATATTTGTATGTTATGAAGAAATATGACACTTTAAAAAGGCGCACAGACAATAGAGCATGGAACAAATTAATACTCAAGAATGAATATCCTTTACTGAGGGTAGATGAATTATTTGACCAACTCAAAAGTGCAAATGTGTTTTCCAAGATCGATTGAGGATCGGATGTCATCACCCAAGACAACTTTTAGAACGGGTTATGACCACTACAAGTTTGTAGTTGTGCCATTCAGGCTAACAAATGCCCAGATATATTCATGGGCATCATTGATAGAGTATTCTACCTTCACCTGGATAAGTTTGTCTTAATGACTTCAAGAATGAAGATGAACATAAGGAACATTTAGGGACCATGTACACAAGTACTATTGGGTGAACGAATTTATGTCAAATCAGTAGGTGTGAGTTTTGCTCAAGGAAGTGGCATTTTCTGGAACATATTGAATGATTTGAGTTTATATTTATTAAATATTGCACGTATAATTTACTTAGATTAATTTGAACACCAAGGTTCAAATTTGATGAAGGCCGTGAGTCATAAGGCCAGAGACGAGCGATGCTCAATTTTAATTGAGTTATTTTGAGCATGCCAATGTGTTTAGAATAATTAAAAATATTTGTATTTAAAGTTTTGGAATTTATTTCCATTAAATACAAATTTTCTAACTATTCGATGATTTATTAAGTTGAGATATGTGGAGTATGAGAAGTCATGTAAGTGAACTAGCAATGCATATGAGTTAATGCTATGTTAGTAAGACTATATGAATTATTTGAGTATTTATGAGATGAGCATGATTAGTAAGTTATTGAGTTTTTTTTTTTTTTGAATTGCATGAGAAATGCATATAAAATGGCTAAGTATGAGAAATTAGCATGGATTAGATTTATTATTTTAAATGAGATAAATAAATTAGAGAAGCATGATAATTAATTATAGTTGAAATTTAGTATTTAATTACAAAGTCCGAGATTTAATCGAGAACTATGAGCATGATAAATGGTTAAGATATAATTTATTATTTTGAGTTTGATATCGATTATGTGTCTAAATGGAGTGAGTGTGAGAGTTATGAATAACGCACATAAATGTTGGTATCTGACACTCGAACAATTGGTGTCGAGTATAAATGATAGTTTAATGATAAAGAGTTTTGATGATTTTGAATTGTAGTGCTAGAGATTCTAAAACCTGATAAGGAATTTGTAGTAGCTGATGAGACAAAGAGGATGGGTTGAACCCGTAAAGGATTATGATTTTGGTATTAACCATCACATGGACAAGACCAATGTAGTAGATGATACAGTGAGCTGGAAGGCCTCGTCTAAGATATGATAAGATGATGATAGAAGTGATTAAACCACCCAGCTTGAGGAAAATTGTGGTAGGAGCACGAAGGAAGGATGAGAAGTTACGAGTAAGAATAAGGATAAGAAATTTCAAGAATTACAACGATGAATCAGATAATGCTATCTTCTTTGAAGGGAAGATATGCATCTCCATGACAATGAACTTAAGAATAAGATAAAGCCATGGCACCCATATACTGTCACCAGGAAGTACTAAGATATATTAAGATCTAGAAAAATTCTAGTTAGGAGAAATGAAACGAGATGTAACCTCATTTGTTGAAATATGTCTTGCGTGCTAGCAAGTGAAGGTTTTACAACATATCATATCGTTACTTTGAGTCTTCGAGCTCATAAAGTCAAGCTTAATGTCATGTTTGGGACAAACCGAGCCCTTAACAAACCAATGAATTTCGTTGTCGAGATGGATTTTTCGAATCCATCAGACTTAAGCAAAGGTTGTCACGAAAGGGGGCAGT
This sequence comes from Salvia miltiorrhiza, assembly GCF_028751815.1. Lineage (NCBI taxonomy): Eukaryota > Viridiplantae > Streptophyta > Magnoliopsida > Lamiales > Lamiaceae > Salvia > Salvia miltiorrhiza. The sequence goes on from NC_080393.1 coordinate 56,853,599, forward strand.
CAATGCCCACATGACTCGAGATTCCTTCGATGAATGAATAAAAGTTTATAACGGCATTTTAGGCTGACTGCCTACATGCTCGAAATGGTTGGTCTCCTTACAAACTGTTTAAGTTGCCTTAATAATGCTTTTGTCACAGCCCGCCCTAACTATGGATAGTTAGGCCGAGTGATCCACGACTAGGGATGGGGTTAAAGAAGAAGGGGAAGAAAAGGGACGTCATTTATAGCCGTAAAACTTACTCATCTTAATAAAACTCGTCATTTTTATTCATTAATACTCAATTGAAAACAGTCTATGAAAGACAGCATAAAACTTAATTAATATCATTAATCAAGTTATACATCGTATGAAACCATTCTCTTAAGACTCAAAGTATGACATAACATACTATAACATCAACAACATCTTGCAGCGGAAAGTAGCTAGACATATGTATGAAGACATATTCTAGACAGGTTAACTATTTATTAACAACCCTGGAGACTCCGCTCATTGCAGCACCATCATCACATCAGCTCAACCTGCACATTTAGAAAACATATGCAGGGCTGAGTACAAAAGCACTCAGTGGGCACGTATGCCTAGGTATAAAAATACATGCTTCAAAACTGTAAATTGTCATGCCATCATAAACAGTACAGCAAGGGAGTTTTTCGCTAAAAAGGCCCAAGCTTACTAAGTTCATTTGTGATTCTTAAAGTTCGTCTGATCAGACTAAGTTCTTTTGTAATCTATCATATCTGAAACTGTGTGCCGGAGAGGTGGCCACCTCTCACGGTCACTTGACCGGCCAACCCGCTAGATGACTCACGGTCACTGGTGTACACTAGTCCTGGCAGGATAGCTATCAACTGCTCAGGACCCGAATTCGATTGCATCATTGGCAAAGCCAAAGCAGATAGATATCATACTAAAATTTAAACATTTTATGGCAAGACAATACTTGAAATAACTTTAACTCAAAGATTTTGTCATGAAATAACTTGCTTGAACGTAACATTTAAACTCATTTGATATATATATGAAACTGAAATTAACAGTTAGATCATCTCATGCATTCATTCGTATAAGAGGCCTACGACACGCAGGGGATCTCTATATACGTATAGTAAAAGTAATGCCCACCTCGTTGTGTCTCTGTATCAATGAGTAACGTCACTCTCTCCCTCAAGTCGTTACTTCCCAAAAGGACCTTCATCGTTATGAAGAATTGGTGAGAAGTTATAAAAGAAATCTCGATTAATAATCTAATCTCTTTTATGAAACATTAGTATCTCTAATGTTCATCTCTCTTGATTGTTAATCAATAACAATTATTATCTCTCGTCATTACTCATTAATTATAACATCCTTATGTTATAATTAGCAGCGCTTCAATTAAAAGAAATATTTAACACATCGAAAAGTCCACTTTCTTAGCAGATCTATTCGCTCTCATCTCGTCTAATTAACCGATTAGAAAGTTAAACTTTCCATTAGGCATGTATTTGAGTCACGGGTCAACAAGAATTGACTATGCTCAAATTCTAATTTCACTAAAAATTTCGGCATGACCTATTCATATATAATGTCAGCCACGAGATTTCAACGCGTGAATCTCACTACGTGAACTCGTCTCTCGACTCAAAACTTAACATCTTGACATCTTTTCAACGCAAACCAAACAATTCAAAATCATCAAAACTCTTTATCAGTAAACTATCATTTATACTCGACACCAATTGTTCGAGTGTCAGATACCAACATTTATGTACGTTAATCATAACTCTCACAACTCACACCATTTAGTCATATCGTATCATCCATCAAAACAAATATAATCAAGTTGTTTTCTAGAAAGTTTTGCTGTTTTTGTGTCATCTTTAAAAATTCATAACAACCAACTCAATCATCATAAACTCTCATACCAATTGATCTCAAAAACTTCATGAAGTGTAGTTCACTCTAAAAATGGTAGTTAACCAAAAAGGTTAAAGGTTTTTGGAGATATTGCTCTTTTAGTGCAGGCTGTCAAAGATTGACAGTTTCTGCCAATTTTGTTTAGGCCATTAGAAACCAAGGCAAACCTTAATAAAATTCCATCAAATTTAATCATCCAAAACTAAAGGTATCCTTGAAGATTTGGTTAAAATTTCACAAGAGAAAACGTTCATATGATCTGCCAAATAAACAATGAAACTCATACACTTTTACTGTTGGACAAATATGACAGCAGAACAGGGCATTTTTGAAATAATAAACTGCTCTGTTTCAGAGGTCATAAAAATCGAAATCTTATGTTTTTAGAAAAGTATTGAAGTCTAGTTTCGTTTAAAAAAAACGGTGATGCAAAATCCTTCATGGATTAATAGATATAAACGTTTTTGTGAAGTCTACCAATAGTTGACAGATTCTGTCAAGGATGTTTCAAAATATTTTTAAAATAGCAAACATCATCCAAAAGACATGAAATTTTGCAGCAACGAAATACACATATCATAGATAAACATACTAAAATTTCAGAGCCATCAAGCAATGAAAACTCATCGAAACATAAGCTTGAAACTGCTGTAAAATTTTGACAGAATTCCAGTTTTAATTTCGTTCAACAATTATCATCCATAAATTGTAAATCAATTAGCATGCTCATGTGATATCGTAGAACACATATACGCAATAATATTCATTATGCAACGTCTCAAACTTCACGAATTTAAATAATCATACTCTAAAAATTTATACAATTTCCGTGCTTGGAAAAATACGAATTTAATATATATCGATCTTAGCATACCCCTAAGCACAAATATCAAGTCAAAACGATCAAACAAAAATCGAAAGACAAGCTAATATGTGAAAAACGGGGCTGCCCTCATGGGTTTCATAGCTACGGTTCGTTCCGTTCTTACTCCCTTCATTAAACATGCTCAACATTTACCCAAGAACAACATACTAAAATTTCACGACGATCCGACGTCGTTTCAAAATAAAGTCGAGAATCGACGTTTTTCGACGTCGACGAAAATCGAAAATAAAACCATCAAAACGTAGGTAAAGATCTTACCTACTTAGATACGTGATCGAAAAGATGATCGGCGCTCGTCTCGGTGCTCAAATCGGAGGTCAAAAGCTCCGTCCAAGCTTAAATGGAAAATGGCGTGTGTAGTGTGTGTTTTAGGTGTTGTGTGTGTGAATATGTGAGTTGTGTGTGTGGTGTGGGCTGATATAGCGTGAGTTAGTGAGGGGAAAGGGGTTTTGGGAGGTTTGGGGGTGGTTAGGGGTAGGGTAGGTTAGATATTTAGGATATTAACCCGTTAGTCGTTAAATATCTCGTCTCGTCTCGTTTTAACAACTAACAACCCATACTCTTTGTTACTCGCCCTCTCAACCTCTACTCACTTTCATTGCACTCGTAATTCTATATAAATATAGAAAACGCAAGCTCGTTCTCAAAATTCTGATAAACGAGCTCGGTTCGTTTATCGAGAAATCCCGATTTACTATTCACTCATCGTCCAAAAATAAAAACTTTCATTATTGGACTTGTATCGAAAAACTAAGAATATTTCTCGACGACGTGCACGTAAGATTTTGAAAGTCGACAAAAAGACGAAATAGCCGTACTTTACTATTCATCGTCAAAAAGTCAAAAATTTTAAAAACGTCTTAACGGACTCAGATTTCACTTCCGAGTTCACCGTTCTCATTCAAATAATTATCTAGAATTATTCAAATACTCAAACTCAAATACGGATATAAAATCCCACATCATCCTCACATCATCGAAAGAACATCTCAACATCTTTAAAATATAACAACAAAACTTCATATAACTCTTCATCTCTTTACAAAGTAAATCAAACAAGGGATCTAAACCCTAATTACTCAAACTTAAGCAATTAACACGTCATCAAAAGCCCGGGTGTTACATACCCTCCCCCTTAAAATAAATTTCGTCCCGAAATTTGTACCTCCTGTAAATGTTTCGGGTACTTCTCTCACATCTTATCCTCAAGCTCTCTTTCCACTTCTTTCTAACTATCATATCTCCATTGGACCTTATCCAATGCAATCGACTTATTACTCAATTGCCGAATTTTATGATCTAGCATCATCTGAGGTCTCTCTTCATAACTCAAGTCTGGTTCTAAGATCATTTCTTCTTAGTAAACCACATGGTTTGGGTCGAAAATATATATCCTCTCAATTGTGACACGTGAAACACGTTATGCACATTTCCAAAGCTAGGTGGCAAAGCCAACCTGTACGCTATTGGACCTATCTTTTGCAATATCTCGTAAGGACTTATAACTCTGGGTCTAAGCTGTCCTTTAACTCCAAATCTATTCATCCCCTTTTGAGGGTGAAACCTTCAAGAAAACTTTGTCTCCAATCTCGAAACTTTGTCTCACATCTTATAGGCAAACTCAATTAGTGGCAACACATTCTCCTGATGTACTCCTCTATCAAGGATAGTAGTTCTTATCATATCTTCCATCGTCTGCTATGCTAAAATTCATCCTTGTACCCAACTCTTTTTGTAACTCATCCAAAAACGTGATGATTTTTTTTTTTTCGGATCTCTCTCTGAGGTGTGATCTACACCGGTACTCAATGCAATCTTATAATCTCACGAACGTACAATTGTGCTAACTTATCTGGTCCATACGTGATTAGGATCGGTATGAAATGTGCAGATTTTGTTAGTCGATCTACAATCACCCAAATTGCTGTATTTCCTCTTTGACTTTTGGGTAAAGCTGTCACAAAATCCATCGCTATGTGATCCCATTTCCACTCGGGAATCTCCAACGGTTTTAACTTCCCATAGGGTCGTTGGTGTAATGCTTTCACTTGCTGACAAGCTAAGCATCGCTCTACAAACGAAGCTATGTCTCATTTCATTCTGTCCCACAAAAATCTATTTTTTTACAGTCTGATACATCTTTGTGCCTCCTGGGTGGGCGGTGTAAGGCGTGTTATGAGTCTCACTCATGATCGTATTCTTAAGTTCATCATCGCGGGGAATGCATCTTCTCCCCTCAAATAAGATAGCATTGTCTGATTTTTTTTTTTTTTTTTTTTTTTTTTTTTTTTTATAACTCTTGAGATCTCCTACTCTTATCCTTTCTCGTAACTTGTTCATTGTCTCATCTTTCCTTGTGCTTCAATCACCATTTTCCTCAAACTAGGCATCGTCGCAACAATACTTGCTATCGTCCCTGGTGGTTTTATCATCTCTATCCTCATCTTGTCAAAGTCCTTTATAAGCTCATCCTCTCTCGTGAGAATACATCCTAACTTTGACGAGACCTTTCGGCTCAATGCATCGGCTACTACATTGGCCTTGCCAGGGTGATAGTTAATGTCGCAGTTAATATCCTTTACTAATTCGAGCCATCTCATTTGCCTCATGTTAATATCCTTATGCTTGAAAAAGTATTTCAAAGTTTTGTGGTCCGTGAAAATCTCACATCTAACTCCGTAGAGATGATGTCTCCAAAATTTTTTTTTTTTTTTTGGGCATGCACAACGGCTGCAAGCTCTAAATCATGCATTGGATAATTTATCTCGTGGGATCTAAGTTGTCGTGATGCATAGACTATAACTCTTCCTTCTTGCATCAAAACACATCCTAGCCCATTCTTTGACGCATCTGTGTAGATGGTATACTCTTTATCCATTTCCGGGACTAGCAGCACTGGTGCTGTAGTCAATTTCCTTTAAGCTCTTAAAAACTCTCTTTACACTCCTCTTTCCAATTGTACTTAACTTCTTTTCTCGGTCTTGCTATCATGGAAAATCCTTTAATAAACCTCTGATAGTATCCTGCTAAACCTAAAAAGTTGCGAATCTCGTTAGGCGTAGTTGGTGATCTCCACTCATGTACAACTTGTACCTTGACGGGGTCAACTTTAATTCTTTCGGATGATACAATATGTCCTAGAAAAGTTACTTCGTTCAACCAAAACTCGCACTTGGTGAATTTGGCAAAAAGCTTCTCAACTCTTAGCGTTTCCAACATCGTTCTCAAATGTTTTGGCGCTCCTGCTCATTCTTCGAATAGATGAGAATATCATCTATGAAAACTAGGATAAATTTATCCAGTTATTGATGGAACACTCGATTCATGTGATCCATGAAAACTACTGGTGCCTTCGTCAAACCGAATGGCATAACTATGAACTCATAGTGCTCATACCTCATTTGAAAAGCTGTCTTAGGTGTATCCTCCTGTCAAAATTTGAACTAGTGGTATTATGATCTCAAGTCAACTTTCAAGAAAAACTCGCTCCTCGTAATTGATCAAACAAGTCGTTTATCCTCGGCAAAGGATATTTGTTCTTGAGTGTCAATTTATTCAGCTCTCGATAATCTATGCACATTCTCAACGTGTCATCCTTCTTTTTGACAAAAAGACTGGTGCTCCCCACGGGGATACACTACGTCTAATAAAACCTAACTCGAGCAATTCTTGTAGCTGAATCTTCAGCTCTTGTAGCTCCTTAGGCGTCATTCTATAGGGTGCCTTCGACACTAGTGCTGATCCAGGTTCTAGGTCGATAGTGAACTCCAACTATCTTGTTGGTGGCAATCCTGGTAAGACCTCGGGAAATACATCTCTATATTCCCTTACCACTACTACATCCTCAAAGTTTTTACTTGATTCTCCTTCATCATTCAAGTAAACTAGGTAAGCTTGTGCTCCTTTCTTCTTTACCAATTTCGACGCCTGAAGTGCCGAAATGATTGGAATTCTCTTCTTTCTATCAATGTCGTGAAAACATGTCTGTTCCTTCCCAGGTGGTTGGAAAGTTATCTGTCTCTTCTTACAATCAATCGGGGCAAAGTTCTCTGCTAACCAGTCCATCCTTAGAATAATGTTTACGTTCCACATAGGCATTAAATGCAAGGTTCTTGTTTTCATCTTTAGTGATCCTAACTCAAACTCTAATTTAGAAATCATGTGAGAAACTGTAGTAGCTCTTCCTACAAGAGTGATTACTCTCAACTTGGGACTAGCTCGTTTTGGTTCGAGTTTGAAGGTAACATGCTTCAAACACTTAAAGAATGCGAGGCTCCTGTATTAAACAGGATTCTAACTGATGCATCCAATAACTTGCCCAATACTACCTTAAAGTTCTGCCTTAAACCGGCACATAAAACTCGGACATCTCATCATCAGTATCCATCTTCTGATGAGCAAATCGTGATAGCTCACAGAATTCTCGGTTATACTCTACAACCGATTTCTTTCCTTGCATCAAACTTCGATAGTCAGCCTCTTGCTGCTTACTGTACTCCTTGGTACATATTTCTCAAGAGTAGCCTTGAATTGTTCTCAGGTGTAGTTTACCAGTTGCTCGGGTGTTAAAGTCCTCTGACGTGCCTCTCACTAGTCTTATACATCAAAAGAACCTACTAGGATAACTCAAAAGTTGTAAGGGTTCAACCCTAGAATGACATCAAAACAAATTGTTCAAGAGACTCAAATGAATGACCAGAGGGTAGAATGAAGTAACTACCAGGTCGAACAAAATGACCTAGAGTAAGAACCCATCTGGCTTTTCAACCAAAAGTTGAAACATATGGGTTTATAAACCCAAAACACGTCTACTGAGATTTGGATCATGCGGACTGGCCAGGTCCAACATAATCACTCCCCAGTCACACGGGATATACTATCCCGAACTTGGAAATTCTGTGTCTTCTAAACCCTCAACATACTATACATAACAAAACTTAAGTTCACACCAGCAAGCTAAAAGCTTAAACTCAGGGTCCTATGTTCTAGACTCTTGTTTCGAAAGTTCAATATTTTTTGACTCTCCTCTCATGTTGCGGTGGTGGTGGCGGAGTATTATCCCGCCTATCCTTCACATCACACTCTTGATGACATCTTTGAGGCATTTTTGAAATCACAAAAGGAAAACTCAACTCGACCAACGCTCTAAGCATCCTCAAAACTCAAGTTCAATTTACTAACTCAACTTTAAGGAAACCCTCACGGTCACCTTAACATTCATCTGTAAGGCAATAAGCACTCACGAAATGCTAACAAAAAGACCACTCTGGTCAACCTAATATATCCATCAGTAGAATGCCTCTTTTTAGAGGGCTTACATAAAGGGGTTATTTAAACCCTACAAAAACCATAGTATCTATCGTAATGTCCCTTCTAAATCGACACCATTAATAGTACTATGTCTCGGTCTGGACCTCCTACGGTAATTGCTACCAGTTAACTCATCTAGTTGCTACTTTAGCACACTAGGAACATCCATCTATTTAACATCAGTAGGGTACTAAATTCGCATGCTTATCTATCATCATGTCAAAATCTCAAGTACCAGTATCTCCTAAGTAAGTTATATACATCGCAATGTAATTGCAACTAATCAAAAACGAGGGTGTACCGCGCATACTCTCAAGATCATCCTTAGCTCTAGCCTACATCGACTTCTCTTCTCATCCTCATCAACTCTAGCCCTCCTCGGCTACTTCTCATCCTCATTATCGTTTATCATTTTATCATCTTTGGTAACTGATACTCAAGGATCGACTCGATATCTACTACACTCTTCTAGAGTCCCTAGTAGAAAACAGGCATCCGGTCAGTAGATCCGCATAGAAAATCTGGGTATCTGTAACAAATCCCATCTCCTGTGGGTCCAATGCTCAAGACGACATGTCCCATCATATTGAGTGGCTTTCTTCCTTGCTCAATCCTACCACTCGATTGGTAGCACGGGGACTAGGTGCACGATGCCATCCAGTCTAGTAACAACCATAAGGCTTTCATCCTTTCATAGTCTATGAACATGTGTTTGAAAATCTGCTAGGGTATCTCTGTACCACATACTGTACGCCTCGTCCTCGTATCCGATCTTTCCTGAGTTCGATCTCACAACAGTCCACTTTCGTGCAGTGCCAACAGTCCTGGCCAACCTATAAGGAGAACTTAAAGGTGACTCTAGGAACTAACTCTACTTGGCTCCAGCAACAGAAATAAACAAAAGATAACTTAGCAAAACTCCTATTAAGTAGTACTGTTATCTTAAAACTCAAGCTCAAAACATCTAAATTCTCATCTCGTCCCATCTTTACTCAGTAGGGAATCTCTCTAAACAATGATATTAGATCCCTTAATCTAAATCATCGTGACTCAGTAAGACAACTCAACAATTCTCTCTCAAAGCCATCTCCAAAGACTATGGCTCATGATACCTCCTCAAGTACCATTAAGGTTGCGTGAGCAAAACTCGCGTCACAAAACAACTCAACATATCGTACAATATCTCATTGCAGCATGCTAATAACTCATCATTAATCATGCTATTATACTCAAGCTCATAACTCAAACTCATAACTCAAACCAACAAGTACTTAAAGCAATTGCTAATTCTCTCAAGCTTTAGCTCTAAGTTCTCATTTCATCCTTCTACTTAGTAAAAAAAATCTCTCTTAACAATGACATTAGATTCCTTCATCTAAATCATCGTGACTTATCACAACTGCTCAAACAATTCTCATCACAAAACATCTCAAATACATCACATCATAACTCATAATTATGCATCCTCAATCATATAACATCATATGATATAAACGCTCTCATGATTCATCATGTAACGTCAACATATGCTCTTACAACATAATAACTCATTATTAATCATGTTGTCATCCTCAAACTCAAACTATGCATCTTCAAAGCATAACATCATAACTCATCATATAACCTCAACATCATGCTCTTCAAAATTTAACGTCAAATAAACTTTGAAATTTTACATACCTCGTTGAGCCTGGTGTGATGGTGCGCTGAGCTCACGGTTGTTAATAACTATTAGTCTAGTGACTCATTCTAGACTAAACTCAAGACTTCTAATTCAGAGCTTTCCTTCGCTCTGATACCACTCTGTCACAGCCCGCCCTAACTATGGATAGTTAGGCCGAGTGATCCACGACTAGGGATGGGGTTAAAGAAGAAGGGGAAGAAAAGGGGCGTCATTTATAGCCGTAAAACTTACTCATCTTAATAAAACTCGTCATTTTTATTCATTAATACTCAATTGAAAACAGTCTATGAAAGACAGCATAAAACTTAATTAATATCATTAATCAAGTTATACATCGTATGAAACCATTCTCTTAAGACTCAAAGTATGACATAACATACTATAACATCAACAACATCTTGCAGCGGAAAGTAGCTAGACATATGTATGAAGACATATTCTAGACAAGTTAACTATTTATTAACAACCCTGGAGACTCCGCTCATTGCAGCACCATCATCACATCAGCTCAACCTGCACATTTAGAAAACATATGCAGGGCTGAGTACAAAAGCACTCAGTGGGCACGTATGCCTAGGTATAAAAATACATGCTTCAAAACTGTAAATTGTCATGCCATCATAAACAGTACAGCAAGGGAGTTTTTCGCTAAAAAGGCCCAAGCTTACTAAGTTCATTTGTGATTCTTAAAGTTCGTCTGATCAGACTAAGTTCTTTTGTAATCTATCATATCTGAAACTGTGTGCCGGAGAGGTGGCCACCTCTCACGGTCACTTGACCGGCCAACCCGCTAGATGACTCACGGTCACTGGTGTACACTAGTCCTGGCAGGATAGCTATCAACTGCTCAGGACCCGAATTCGATTGCATCATTGGCAAAGCCAAAGCAGATAGATATCATACTAAAATTTAAACATTTTATGGCAAGACAATACTTGAAATAACTTTAACTCAAAGATTTTGTCATGAAATAACTTGCTTGAACGTAACATTTAAACTCATTTGATATATATATGAAACTGAAATTAACAGTTAGATCATCTCATGCATTCATTCGTATAAGAGGCCTACGACACGCAGGGGATCTCTATATACGTATAGTAAAAGTAATGCCCACCTCGTTGTGTCTCTGTATCAATGAGTAACGTCACTCTCTCCCTCAAGTCGTTACTTCCCAAAAGGACCTTCATCGTTATGAAGAATTGGTGAGAAGTTATAAAAGAAATCTCGATTAATAATCTAATCTCTTTTATGAAACATTAGTATCTCTAATGTTCATCTCTCTTGATTGTTAATCAATAACAATTATTATCTCTCGTCATTACTCATTAATTATAACATCCTTATGTTATAATTAGCAGCGCTTCAATTAAAAGAAATATTTAACACATCGAAAAGTCCACTTTCTTAGCAGATCTATTCGCTCTCATCTCGTCTAATTAACCGATTAGAAAGTTAAACTTTCCATTAGGCATGTATTTGAGTCACGGGTCAACAAGAATTGACTATGCTCAAATTCTAATTTCACTAAAAATTTCGGCATGACCTATTCATATATAATGTCAGCCACGAGATTTCAACGCGTGAATCTCACTACGTGAACTCGTCTCTCGACTCAAAACTTAACATCTTGACATCTTTTCAACGCAAACCAAACAATTCAAAATCATCAAAACTCTTTATCAGTAAACTATCATTTATACTCGACACCAATTGTTCGAGTGTCAGATACCAACATTTATGTACGTTAATCATAACTCTCACAACTCACACCATTTAGTCATATCGTATCATCCATCAAAACAAATATAATCAAGTTGTTTTCTAGAAAGTTTTGCTGTTTTTGTGTCATCTTTAAAAATTCATAACAACCAACTCAATCATCATAAACTCTCATACCAATTGATCTCAAAAACTTCATGAAGTGTAGTTCACTCTAAAAATGGTAGTTAACCAAAAAGGTTAAAGGTTTTTGGAGATATTGCTCTTTTAGTGCAGGCTGTCAAAGATTGACAGTTTCTGCCAATTTTGTTTAGGCCATTAGAAACCAAGGCAAACCTTAATAAAATTCCATCAAATTTAATCATCCAAAACTAAAGGTATCCTTGAAGATTTGGTTAAAATTTCACAAGAGAAAACGTTCATATGATCTGCCAAATAAACAATGAAACTCATACACTTTTACTGTTGGACAAATATGACAGCAGAACAGGGCATTTTTGAAATAATAAACTGCTCTGTTTCAGAGGTCATAAAAATCGAAATCTTATGTTTTTAGAAAAGTATTGAAGTCTAGTTTCGTTTAAAAAAAACGGTGATGCAAAATCCTTCATGGATTAATAGATATAAACGTTTTTGTGAAGTCTACCAATAGTTGACAGATTCTGTCAAGGATTTTTCAAAATATTTTTAAAATAGCAAACATCATCCAAAAGACATGAAATTTTGCAGCAACGAAATACACATATCATAGATAAACATACTAAAATTTCAGAGCCATCAAGCAATGAAAACTCATCGAAACATAAGCTTGAAACTGCTGTAAAATTTTGACAGAATTCCAGTTTTAATTTCGTTCAACAATTATCATCCATAAATTGTAAATCAATTAGCATGCTCATGTGATATCGTAGAACACATATACGCAATAATATTCATTATGCAACGTCTCAAACTTCACGAATTTAAATAATCATACTCTAAAAATTTATACAATTTCCGTGCTTGGAAAAATACGAATTTAATATATATCGATCTTAGCATACCCCTAAGCACAAATATCAAGTCAAAACGATCAAACAAAAATCGAAAGACAAGCTAATATGTGAAAAACGGGGCTGCCCTCATGGGTTTCATAGCTACGGTTCGTTCCGTTCTTACTCCCTTCATTAAACATGCTCAACATTTACCCAAGAACAACATACTAAAATTTCACGACGATCCGACGTCGTTTCAAAATAAAGTCGAGAATCGACGTTTTTCGACGTCGACGAAAATCGAAAATAAAACCATCAAAACGTAGGTAAAGATCTTACCTACTTAGATACGTGATCGAAAAGATGATCGGCGCTCGTCTCGGTGCTCAAATCGGAGGTCAAAAGCTCCGTCCAAGCTTAAATGGAAAATGGCGTGTGTAGTGTGTGTTTTAGGTGTTGTGTGTGTGAATATGTGAGTTGTGTGTGTGGTGTGGGCTGATATAGCGTGAGTTAGTGAGGGGAAAGGGGTTTTGGGAGGTTTGGGGGTGGTTAGGGGTAGGGTAGGTTAGATATTTAGGATATTAACCCGTTAGTCGTTAAATATCTCGTCTCGTCTCGTTTTAACAACTAACAACCCATACTCTTTGTTACTCGCCCTCTCAACCTCTACTCACTTTCATTGCACTCGTAATTCTATATAAATATAGAAAACGCAAGCTCGTTCTCAAAATTCTGATAAACGAGCTCGGTTCGTTTATCGAGAAATCCCGATTTACTATTCACTCGTCGTCCAAAAATAAAAACTTTCATTATTGGACTTGTATCGAAAAACTAAGAATATTTCTCGACGACGTGCACGTAAGATTTTGAAAGTCGACAAAAAGACGAAATAGCCGTACTTTACTATTCATCGTCAAAAAGTCAAAAATTTTAAAAACGTCTTAACGGACTCAGATTTCACTTCCGAGTTCACCGTTCTCATTCAAATAATTATCTAGAATTATTCAAATACTCAAACTCAAATACGGATATAAAATCCCACATCATCCTCACATCATCAAAAGAACATCTCAACATCTTTAAAATATAACAACAAAACTTCATATAACTCTTCATCTCTTTACAAAGTAAATCAAACAAGGGATCTAAACCCTAATTACTCAAACTTAAGCAATTAACACGTCATCAAAAGCCCGGGTGTTACATTAGAGATATTAGTCATTATAGTTCCGCTTAAACGACATAGAAATTACTAATAAGGTATGTTGAAGACGACCGAGCTAAACCGGGGTGAAAGCTGAGAACATGTTTTTGCCACTCTTTGTGAGACATATAATACCAGTTATCAATCGACTATCGATAGGTTGGCAAATGAGGCGTTATACCTTAGGAAATATAGATCACCACTTTGTTGGGATGAAATGGCTAGACGATTGAAATCATCCGTCAAAATTTGATAGTGAATAAAAGAGGGCCATGATTGACAGAGTCATATGTTGACAAATGACGAATTGACCTATGATGTGAAAGTGGAGAGATAATTTCCATAAAAGTTTCTCCATCAAGAGAAATCATTGGATTCAATGTGAAGGGTAAACCTAAACTCCGTTTTATAGGCTCATACAAGATTGTAGAAAGGATAGGCCCACTGACTTACTGGTTGGCGTTAGCGCTAAGCTTTGAGAATGTGCGTAATGTATCTCATGTGTCGCAAATAGACAAGTATGTTTACGATTCAAAACATATGATCCATAAGAACAACATTGTTATTAGTCAATATTTGAGTTACGAAGGAAGATCCAAATCTATCTTAGATCGAAGTTCAGGTACTAAGGACTAAGTCGATACAGATAGTAAGGGACCTATGAATATATCATGGTCAAGAATAGACTACGGTCTAACAAGAAAGTGAAGTACTCAGAGTTGTTTTCTGCGGTACAAATTTCGGGACGAAATTTCTTTTAAGGGGGATAGTATGTAATGACCCGACTTTTTATTAAGGATTATATACTTTTAATTACTGATTTAAGGATTGATTATGGTAATTAGGGTTCAGCATCCATTAATAAAATACGAACTTATATGAATTTGATAATTTATATATGTGATGATTTATTTTTATTTTCAATAGATGATGCACTCAAAATATATTTTGAGTCCATTAATTTATTGTGGAGAATTTAACACTGAAGTGTTAAATATAAATCTTTTATCGATTGTTTACTTAAGCCCATGAGTAATTTAATTTATGTTAGAAGCAAGCTCAAATGGATTTTATGCTTCAATAAGAATTAGGCTTATATGTCTTAATGTATTTAAATGAGTTTGGAACTTTGGAACCATATAATTAATATATTAATCTCTTAGATATTTTAATGATTAAATTTGAATAAATCCTAAGCATGCTGAATCCTAAGCATGCTGAAGAATTTACTACGCATGCTGAAGAAATTCTTCAGTCATACAAAGCTAGCTGAAAAAGAATTATGTGTTCATACTTGTCAGCTGAAAATTACACGATCCTCATCCATCCAAACCACCCCATTTTTCTTTAAAACCACATCCACTTTCACCATTCTCACACCACCATTTTCAACTACTGCAGCCCATTTTCAACAGCAAGATTTACGGTAATAATGAAAGGAAATTCTCCCTCTTTCAATTTTCTTCACTACAGATTTCTAACTTATGCTATACACATAATTATGCAGAGACAAAAATCCACCTATTCAAGGTATCATCACCCTTTCGTTGTCAATTTTTAGAGAACCACCAAGGGAATTCATACACGACTGTTTTGATATTTCACAACATGTTTACATATGCACATATGAACTAAAACTTTTTAATTGAGTGTTTAAATTGCAAGAAAAGAAATTCAGATTTGATTAAGCAATTACAGTTTGAGAATGATATGTGCTAAGAAATCCTATGCTATTTTGTGAACTGAATGTGAGGCTTGACCCTGCTGTGTGTGTGTGAGTCGAGATCAGAGGGAGGCGGCAGCCGCTGTGGCTCGTCGCCGGCGACGGAGCGGCGGCGGTGAACCTGCCGTGGTTCCGTTCTGCCAAAGGGAAAAAGAAGAGAGGGATTTCAGATTTTAATTTTTTTTAAAAAAAGGGGGAAAAAGATGAGGAAAAAGAAAAAGAAAATGAGAATAGGGAAATCCGGGGGCTTACCTTTGTGAGACGGTGCTCGGCTCCTCACAGCGAATCCGACGACGAACGGCGGCGATGGAGGACGAAGAGACGGCGGCCTGGCTTGGACTCCGGCAGAGAGGGCGCATGCCCTGTTCCGATCTAGAGATCTAGAAACCGAGAGAGAGAATCAGGGCGGGCAGGCGGCGGCCGTGCTCTTCCACGGCCAGGCGATGGCCGTGAACACCCAAGGCGGCGGCGTGCGGCTGACTTCCGGCGAGACAGAGTGAGAGAGGTAGAGAAAGGAGGCTGAAAGAGAGAGAGAGAAAAGCAAGGGAAGAGAGGGCCAGAGGGAACGAAGGAAGAGATGAGAAGGGAAGGGAGGCGCTCGGCGAGGCGGCGCGCCGGAGGCGGCGCCGCACTCGACCGAGCAGAGGTAGAGCAGAGAGAGAGCCGGGAGAGAGCCGAGAGTTAGAGAGAGAGAAGCTTGTGTGTGTGTTGGTGTGTTATGTGTGTGTTATATTTTAGGATTAGGCTTTATTTTTTTAATTGGGCTTAAACCTCTAATGGCTGGGCCGAAAATTTTAAAGAAAAGAGAAGGACTGGGCCGAATTTTGCATTAAATCAGTAGGCCGAATTTTAAATGCTGGACACCTTATTTTAATTTCTGTTGGGCTCATTTTGCCTTTAAATCCTGATGGGTTGTTTGGGCCTTATTCAAAGAAAAACATGATAGACTTAATTTATCTAATTAATTTGGGCTTATATCTATTTAAATTATTTTAGCTCTTAATTATTAATTTAAATTGAGCTTGATTAATTTAATTATATATTGACCTTTAAATTAATTATTTAAATGGAGTTCTTTTATTTCAAGTATTTTTACAAATGGACTTTAAAATAAAATATTTTGAGTTAAACTCTTATTTAAATTAATTCTTTTCAAATGACTTATTAATATGGATTATTTGAAAAGGATTAAATTGTTTTACGTATGAGAAAGCATGATCTATGATTGTATAATTTGTCTATGTGATATTATATGATTCATTAATAAATGACGGAATGTCTGACTTGATGGCGTGAGTAGAACGAGTTATGATTTATGTGCATGATGATGTTCGAATAAATAGTTTCGAACCTAAATGTTAGTTATGTGATAACTGTTTTGAGTTAAGGTTTTGAACGAGACAAGATTAATATGGATGCTAGAACCCTAAAATCATTAAAGGAGATAGTTTAGTTTAGAGACCTATCTTCCTTTCTTACACGACTTTCTTCTCGAACTTATCGACTCTTCGTCAATAAAGGTCCAGACGGGAAGTGAAAGCTAAAGAAGGAGGTAACTCTACGCCCCTAGTGGGAACGAATAAGGTGGGCTTTCTTAAAACACGTATATAGAGATCCCCTGGATACAGGCCTCTTATACGAAATGAAATGAATGACATGATATAACTGTGATATTTCAAATGATGAATGATTATTATGAAATGAAATGTTTATGGAAATGATTAAATGATGAATGTTTCTTATGAAAGGAAAGGAAATGTTTATGAAATGATTGTCTGCCAAAAATGTTTATGTTTTATGTATGTATCCTATCTGTGTTGGTTCGCCAACTATAAAGGAAATCGAATTCGGACCCTACGCTAGACGAAGGTTTGCTAGTAAGGGTTAACGTGTACACTCATGGAGACTGTGTGTCGCTTGCGACCGGTCTTAGCGTCCGTGGAAGGAGGCCTCCTTCCCGGCGTGTAAAAGGAACAGATATGGATCATATAGACTGAAAATGGGATGCGCATCCAACTTTATGAAATGAAAGAAAATGTTTAGTAAGCACGGGTCCTTCAAGTAAAACCCTGTGTGTTACTGTTGGCAGTACAATAAATTATATAAAATGTTATGTTTCCGGCATATGTTCACTGAGTATTTTTACTCAGCCCTGCATGTTGTTTTCCCTAATGTGCAGGTTGAGCGGGTGATGGAATGGAGTGGAGTTGAGCGGATGTACCTTTTGACATAGAACAATAATGTAACCTTGAGTATACATCTTCATATGTATAACTCACACGTATTTCCGCTGAAAGATACTCTGATTATGTTAAGGTTTTTATTTTAATTATGATACTCTTTTGTTGATAATCCACTTCGACGGGCCTTCCCGAACAAACGTCTTGTATTTGCCCAAGTGATCAGTTATGATCCTAGTGTTATATAATAAATGTCTCTTTTCGTAAAATGTTTGATTGTTAAGTAAATGCCCCTTTCTTTCCCCGCTTCTTAATCCCCTTCCCGAGTCATAACCCCGGTTAAGCCATCCTTAGGGATTGCGGGCTGTGACACTATGTGATTGTGTTTCAATCATTCAATCTACAATATAGAGTTATAGATTTAATAACTATTTTGCTGAGCACAAATCTCATATTCCATAACAATCGGATTAATTGCTTGATATGATCAAATCTCATCATCACAAATCATTTGTCGCCGCTTGAGAGTCGGCCATATCGCCAACTTATTTTGCTCATATGTTTCACGTCATTTGGTAAGCTGCTATGCGGCGAGATCGTGCACGATAATGTTTTAAAGATTGATTTGCGCCGTTGTGATGAACAATCTCTTGAATTTCTACCGTAAGTGTGCGGCGGATTTGGGGGATTTAGGGATATTCGCGATGGTGTTCGATGAAATACCTAAGAGGTTCTCTCTCTTCATATGATGAAATCAATACTAAATCTATGAATATTTTTGTGAAATTTGAATATTTTGGTTAATGTTCTTTAAATTCACAACCAAGATTTATGAATTAATAATTTGATGTTCTTGAATTCACGACCAGGTCTGTGAATTCACAACCACATCTATGAATTCACAACTTAATATTCTCGAATTCACAAACAAATTTATGAATTTACAACTTAATGTTCTTGAATTCACGACCACATCTATGAATTCACAACTTAATGTTTTTGAATTCACAACCAGATCTATGAATTCACAACTAAAACTCGAATTCACAACCAAAATAAATTCTGATTGTGAATTAAATTTTGGTTGTGAATTCGACTAGTTTTGAATTCACAACCAAAAAATTTGGGTTGTGAATTAAATTTTGGTTGTGAATTCACACCCAGTCGAATTCACAACAAAAAAAAATTCTGATTGTGAATTAAATTTTGGTTGTGAATTTAACTAGTTGTGAATTCACAATCAAAAAATTCTGGTTGTGAATTAAATTTTGGTTGTGAATTTAACAGGTTGTGAAAAATTCTGATTGTGAATTAAGTTAAAATTGTGAATTTGACTAGTTGTGAATTCAGTCTAATTCACAACCAAATTTTGGTTGTGAATTCGACTGGTTGTGAAATGCGGGATTTTTTAAAGGGGTAGTGTTTAAAGGTAAAATGAAGTGGACATTTTTTTAATTTTTAATGTGAAGGGCATTTTGGTAATAGTGGACATTTTTTAAGTTTTTTATTTTAGTGGACATTTTTTATCTTTACAATATGAAAGTGGACATTTTACAAATTCACTCATTATAAAATTTGATACTATTATGAAAGGCAAAAAAAAATACTAATAGAAAAGAATTAAAAATACATTTTTTTTTCAAAAAGATGACAAAGGAGAGAGAAATTTAGAAAATTTTAATATTAAAATAAATTTAATTTGTACATTTTAAATCAAATATTTACATAAAATATATTAAATTAAAACTTTATCATGATCTTTAATTTGATATGCATATTAAATATTTTATAATTAATCGAATTTCACAACTTTTGAAAGAAATAAAATAATAAATAATAAGTTAAGACTGAAGAGGGAGGATTTTTTTTATACTCCCTCCGTCCCAACTTTTAGTATCCAACTTTCCTTTTTTGGCCGTCCCACATTTTGGTATCCATTTCTATTTTTGGTAAAACTAGGTGGGGCCCTTACTCTACTTTAATTATTTTAACTCTCACATAAAATGTGGGACTCTTATTCCACTCACAACACATCAATCACTTTATTAAAACTCGTGCCGTTCTCAACTGGATACCAAAAGCTGGGACGGAGGGAGTAATATAAATGGTTCTGGGTCAGGGTCACCAATGTGGGCAGGGTACAACCCGGTTTTTCTATAAAACCAGTTTCACACCAGTTTTTTGTGTTTATTTAAATAGTGAGTTATTGATACAATTAATAATCTATATTTTGGGGGCAAGATAGATGTATATATATGCTCGAAAAATCGGAAGTAAACAATACAAGGACTGCATCGCACCTACTCGGGAACTTCATGACAGAGCGGATCATCATAAACTAATTCAATCATATCGATGCTCGTGACAGTCAACATCGATAACCAACAATAAGTTTAGCAACAAACATGTAATTAACTAAATTAATGACAGTCTTATTCCGACAACTGCAGCATATTTAAATGAATGCTGCACATGGCTTCTTCATTTTTATGATAAACACAATTTCATTATCACGTGTAATTTCCAGTTCACTTTACCAGATAGCTAACATCTCTCATATATTTTAATTCACACTTCCACAAATATAAAAATTCTGTGTCTGCATTCAAAGAGTTTATCATGGCCGCTTATGGAGCTCTGCTTTCTCTTATGCATATCATAGATCGTATTGAAAATCATCCTTCCCCTTCAAATTTGTTGGGTATCTTCGCCTTGCCGGGATTACTCCTCTTGTTTCCCGAACCTCCAGTCCTTCTCACTCGACACTCTAGTGCCAAGATCCACTTCACGTTCCTTCTTCTTCGTCGTCTTCACTCCTCTTGTACCTGTACCTGTAGAACACCAATAAACCAACAAGTAAACTGATACAAAGTGAAGAAAAGCAAAATGAGACAGAAGAGCAGGAAAGTGCAGAAATGATTGAAGTGGGAAAATGTGTCCTCGGGACACTTTGGCTCAGATTTTCCCACGGTAGGCAGAGCTTCTTCCGGCAGCGTTAATGATCACAGCACAAAGGAATGGTGAGAGCAGATAGGCGCTCAAATCTCAGATGGTCAGTCACCAACAGCAGGAATCCTAAGGGCAGGAATTCCGATGACAACACAATCAACCAGAGTATCACCAATCAGGAATCCGGTGGGCAGGAATCCGGTGATAACTCTCACAGCAACAAGGAAGGCCTCGTTCACACACAGGAGAGAAATCTTAGAAGGAGTAGCAGAGCCTTCTTGAGAAATTGCCTGAAGACCTTCTCCTTGCTGTGAAGAATTAGGGCCAGATTTAAAAGGATGGGAGGCATCGGGAAGGGGGTGGAGAATTGAAGACGGAAGGAGAACCGAGGAGTCGGGAGGTGGAGGGAACTGGAAGGGCGCAGATGGGAGAGAGAGATCAGCGGCGCACGGGAGTGAAGAAATGGGGGGGCTGATTTGGACTTAGGGTATAAAGGGGATGGGCTTGGGCTTGGGCTTGGGGGTTAATGAAATTGGGCCAACACTCCACATTCCACCTTTGGCACAATGATCATTAAGTCACCAGGGAAGAGCCAGCCTTTGATTCGAGCTTTATCATCACAGCCATTTTTACTATCATCCTATCACAAAGACAAGACAATAGAGGGTGAGAAAAATATTATGCATATTTAACTCAATCTCAACAACAGAGACCAACCCAAGGGAAATCACCATTTCTCAAACCCAAAGGGTTATCATTGAAGACACAACAGACACACACACATGCACTCAAGCAACATCACACAATACACACACAGAAGGGACAAACAGACCAGAGCAGACAACAAAGAAAAACAAAGCATAACAAGGCAGTCACACACACACAGGACAAGGAGACATAAACGGAAAAACTCACACTGGACAGCAGTAGGTACACAGACCAGAACACAGCATGCAGCTCAAGGACAACAAACATCATGCAGAAAAAGAAGTAACACAGACAAAGAAGAGACAAGCAGCCACAGAGGCTGAACTTGTCACACAAAGACACAAAAGAAAAGTTAACCAGGACCAATATTCAAAGTTTCCAAGCAAGATTCCAGCTTTGCAAGTGGAAGGCACTTGGTGCCCATATCTGCTGGATTGAATTCAGAGGGAATCTTATCAAGCAAAACATCTCCTTTTTCAACTACATCCCTAATGAAGTGATATTTAACAGCAATATGCTTAGTTCTATCATGGAACACAGGGTTTTTGCATAGTTGAATGGCAGATTGACTATCAGAGAAAACAATGGGTTTATCATCAATGTATCTAATTTCAGACAGCAATCCATCAAGCCAAAGAGCTTCTTTCACAGCCTCAGTTGCAGCAATATACTCAGATTCAGTAGTAGACAAGGCAACAACGTTTTGCAATTGAGATTTCCAACTAATGCAAGCATTACACAAAGTGAATACATAAGAAGTAGATGACTTCCTACTATCTATATCATTTGCATAGTTAGAATCAACATATCCAACACATTTAATGCCATCTTGAGCCTTAGCAAAATTCAGACCATAATGCATAGTAGACTTCAAGTATCTGAGCAACCATTTCAAAGCTTCCCAATGAGAAGCACCAGGATTTGCCATATATCTACTTAAACAAGAAACAGCATACGCAATATCTGGCCTAGTACTAATCATCAAGTACATGACAGAGCCTATAGCATTAGCATATGGAATGTTTCTCATTTCTTCAAGTTCAAGGTCAGTTTTAGGACATTGCTTTTTACTAAGTTCAAAATGAGAACCAAGAGGCACAGTTACAGATCTGCAATTTTCCATATTGAATTTCAAAAGAACTTGTTTCACATAATCACTTTGATGCAACAGCAAGGTGGATTTCTCCCTATCTCTTTCTATGCTCATGCCCAAAATCTTCTTGGCATCACCAAGATTTTTCATGTCAAAGTTTTCACACAACTTTTTCTGCACATTTTCAATGGTTTGCAGACAAGGGCCAAGTAAAAGCATGTCATCCACATATAATACTAGAAACACAGGAGGTTCAGAATTTGAGTAATACAAGCAATGATCATATTGACTTCTAGAAAAGTTCAAGTTCTGCATGCATTGGTCAAATTTGAGATTCCATTGTCTTGGAGACTGTTTAAGACCATATAGGGACTTTTTCAGCAAACACACATGATCAGGAAACTCATCACTCACAAATCCCTCAGGTTGTTTCATATAAATGTCATTCTCAAGGTCACCATGAAGAAAAGCAGTAGTAACATCCATTTGCTTCAATTCCCAATCAAAGTGAGCACACAAGGCAAGCATAATGCGCACAGTGGTGAACTTAACAACAGGAGCAAATATTTCATTATAGTCAATGCCTTCTTTTTGAGTAAATCCTTTAGCTACAAGCCTAGCCTTGTATCTAATGTTATCAGTTTCATGCTTGACCTTAAACAACCATTTGCATTCAACAACAGAACAATCATCAGGTTTCTTGACTAAAATCCAAGTTTCATTATCATGCAGAGACTTCATTTCAGAATTCATAGCAGTCAGCCACTTATCAGAATCAGCAGAATTAACAGCATCAGAATAAGTGCAGGGTTCAGAGTAATCCACATTGTTGAACACATTGAATGCATACATAGACAAGTTATAATCATCAAACCGAGCAGGAGGTCTGATGTTCCTCCTTTCTCTGTCCCTAGCAAGTTGATAGTCATTCAAAGGAGTATTATCAGGAGGTGCTGAGTTGGTGGGATCAATGTTGAGTTCCGGGTTGGGAGTGGGGTTAGTTTCAGTATGCTCAGTCATGGTAGGAGGATCATAAGGCAGAGGATCCACCTCAGGAGGATCCATGGGTGGGGTGAACATAAACTCATACCTGTTGAAGTCATAGACATGCATTTTCTCCATCTCACTTGGAGTAGCAGAGTGTGAGGGTTCAAGTAGACAAGGGAAGTTAAACTCATTAAAGGACACATCTCTGCTCACACAAGTTTTGAATCCAGGAATTGACCTATCCCACAACCTATAGCCTTTTACCCCTTCTGGATAACCAAGGAATATGCATTTCTTAGCCCTAGGTTCTAATTTCCCAACATTTTGGTGAACATAGGCAGCACACCCAAACACTCTCAAATGTTTCAAACAGACAGGTTTATCAAAAAACACAGATTCAGGGAGTTTGCCAAGTAAGGGAACAGAAGGAGATCTGTTGATTAAATACACAGCAGTCATGAGTGCCTCACCCCAAAAATGTTTAGTCAAACCAGATGCAACAAGCATGCTCCTAACTCTCTCAAGGAGAGTTCTATTCATCCTTTCAACCACTCCATTTTGCTGTGGAGTGTAAGGGACAGACTTATGCCTCATGATACCAGACTCAGTGCACCAATTATCCATAGCATGATTACAGAATTCAAGACCATTATCAGTTCTAAGACATTTAATCCGTTTTCCAGTTTGATTTTGAATCTGCGTAGCCCACGTTGACAATTTTTCAAACACATCAGACTTGTTTTTCATTAAAAAGACCCAAGTTTTTCTTGAAAAATCATCAATGACAGATAGAAAATACATGTTTCCACCATGAGTGGGCACTTTAGCAGGACCCCAAACATCAGCATGCAGGTATTCAAGTATTTCAGTGCTAACATGCTTCCTAGGATAAGGAACAGAAACTGGAAAAGCAGACTTATGATGTTTTCCCATCACACATGGTTCACAGAAAGGAATTTCAGAGATCTTATCATTGCCAAACACACCAGATTTTTTCAAAATTTCCATGCCTTTGTTACTCATGTGCCCTAATCTAGCATGCCAGAGTGCAGATTTGTCCTCATGGACCACATTAGCAACAGGTAAAGGAACTGACTTAGCACTTACAGCATACAAATCTCCCTTTCTTGGAGCAGTAAAGTAAAGCATAGAGTCCTTTTCAAATTGAAATCTCAAGTAGTTCACAGAACCATTCAGCATTTTATCAGCAATCTTAGACACTGAAAGCAAGCTAAATTTCAAGTTTGGCACAAATCTAACATCATTCAAGGTAAGAAGACTCCCATTTTCAAATTTCAAGCAAACATCACCCTTACCCAAAATATCACAACTTTGACCATCAGCCAAAGAAACATGCCCAGACTTGACCAACTGAAGGTTTTGAAACATATGCTCAAAAGGGGTCACATGAAAGGTACAACCAGAGTCAATCAGCCACTCATTTGAACTTACAGATTTAGACACAGCATTTGAGTAATTTATAAACTGAAAATCATAGTCATGTACCATATAGACACCATCTTCTTCAAACACATTGTTTGCATGCTGTTTAGGCTCATTAGGAACAAAGTTCTTATTCTTTTTAGGCAACCTGCACCTATTTATGAAATGCCCTGGTTTTCCACAATTCCAACACACTTTCCTAGGTTTCTGATCAGGATTTTGATTTCTATTTTGATTTTGATTATGATCAAACCTATTGTCTTCCCTCTGTTCAGTTGATGCAGCAATTTTATGATGATCAGACTTCTGGCCCTTAGAAAAATGATGGTGAGGGTTTCTCTGATTATCCTTATTCACATACATAACGTCACCCTGAAGAGACTTGGGTTTTTGCAGTTTAAGTTCACTTTCTTTGGTCTTAAGACCATTGATAATCATTTCACAAGAGACCTTAGACCCACCATATTTTAAAGCTGATTTTACTTCAGAAAAAGACTCAGGAATAGAACTTAACAAAATCTGAGGGGCATACTTCTCAATATTGTCATCACCAGCAATTTTCAAATCATGCAACAGTTTGTGAAAATCATCAAGGTTTGAATCAACATCCTTTGAAGGATCCATTTGAAAATTCATAAATTGATTTTGTAAGGTCCATGCAGATTCTTCAGATGAAGTGGAGTAAATAGAGTTCAAATCATCCCATAAATCTTTAGCACATAAATGATGAGACACTTTCCTAACCACAGAACTGCTCAGATTTAACAAGATAATGGCCCTAGCATTATCATTCATATCATGCAGTTTCTCATCAGTCACAGATTTGTCAATTTTAGACAACAGAGCTTTATTAACCTTTTCCTTGACTAAAATGCACTCTATTTTGGTTTTCCAATCTTGAAAATCATCCCGGCCATTGAATGGCACCATATGCAAGTTGTTCATGGTGAATGCAGATGCAGCACTTAAGCAAACACACTTTTCACAGAAAACCACAACAACCACAGAGTAACAGGTCAGTCAGACCACAGAGCAAATAACACCACAACAAAAGGTCACTAGGACCTCAAGGAAGGAAACTTCTGGAGTTCAGGAGCAGGGAAGAGCCCAGATCTCAGCACAGATTGATCTGTGGAGCAAGGTTTCACACTGATCCCTCCAAGGAGTTCCAAGAGGACTATCTGAGTCCAGAAAACGGTAAAACTCTCAATCCAAGAGAGATTTTACAGAACAAAGCAGAAACACCAGAGAGAGCAAAACAACAGCGGAAACAGTAAGGAATCAAATCACATACAGCCTATCTAGATAGCCCCCTTTCTCCCTTGATTTCCAGGGTACTCGCACGAGGAGACTCCTTTAAAGGAGAATCCAGACGAACTGGACCAAATGCAAGGGAGAATCTCACTTGGCTTTGAAATGCCAGGGGTATATCGAGATGACAAGGCAACACGCGGAAGCAAAAAAGGGTAATAGGATCGCAAGATACCAGACAAAAACAGGTAAAAGAACAAAAAAATAGCAGGCAACACCAATCCTAGAATCTAGGAGTCTTAGTGATTCAGCCAATTTACCAGAGCCGACTTCCCAGGTAGGGGAAGAGTCGGTCTTACCAAAACCTTGCTCGTCGGGAGCGAATCGGCGCAGCCAAAGGGCGGCGGGGTGAGAGGGATGTCTTCGGGGGGAGCCCCGGCAAGGTCCCCGTGGCTCTGATACCACTGTTGGGTATCTTCGCCTTGCCGGGATTACTCCTCTTGTTTCCCGAACCTCCAGTCCTTCTCACTCGACACTCTAGTGCCAAGATCCACTTCACGTTCCTTCTTCTTCGTCGTCTTCACTCCTCTTGTACCTGTACCTGTAGAACACCAATAAACCAACAAGTAAACTGATACAAAGTGAAGAAAAGCAAAATGAGACAGAAGAGCAGGAAAGTGCAGAAATGATTGAAGTGGGAAAATGTGTCCTCGGGACACTTTGGCTCAGATTTTCCCACGGTAGGCAGAGCTTCTTCCGGCAGCGTTAATGATCACAGCACAAAGGAATGGTGAGAGCAGATAGGCGCTCAAATCTCAGATGGTCAGTCACCAACAGCAGGAATCCTAAGGGCAGGAATTCCGATGACAACACAATCAACCAGAGTATCACCAATCAGGAATCCGGTGGGCAGGAATCCGGTGATAACTCTCACAGCAACAAGGAAGGCCTCGTTCACACACAGGAGAGAAATCTTAGAAGGAGTAGCAGAGCCTTCTTGAGAAATTGCCTGAAGACCTTCTCCTTGCTGTGAAGAATTAGGGCCAGATTTAAAAGGATGGGAGGCATCGGGAAGGGGGTGGAGAATTGAAGACGGAAGGAGAACCGAGGAGTCGGGAGGTGGAGGGAACTGGAAGGGCGCAGATGGGAGAGAGAGATCAGCGGCGCACGGGAGTGAAGAAATGGGGGGGCTGATTTGGACTTAGGGTATAAAGGGGATGGGCTTGGGCTTGGGCTTGGGCTTGGGGGTTAATGAAATTGGGCCAACACTCCACAAAATTCATAACCGATCCACGATTCGTGGGAAGATGTTCAGTTTTATCAACTTCTTTCGAGCTCGGCGTAAATGCGCAACTATTGAGGAGGACTTGTATCACGATCTACAACAAGTGATCCCTTCAGTCTTCTAAGATTACGAGAATTGGAGGAGATCCCTTCAGAAGTTGGAGAAATAGCAACGCTGAAATCAATTACTTTGAAATATTGCAGTGAATCAGTGGTAGAGTCAGCTAAAAAGATAGTAGAAGAACAACAGGATTTATATGGAGACCAACTGGACCTTCATGTTCGAGTTCTACTTTGGAAAGGAGACGAAAGACTGCAGAGCTTGGCAAGTCCCAACTTTGAAGTTGTTTTTATGAGTTGTTGAAAGAGTTATTCGAGTAAGTTTTGCAGAAATGGGATCGGCATTGATTTAGCATTAGGTCACGAAGACGATGACCTAATGCTAAAAATAGGACCATAACTTTCAGGATATTTAGAAAAAAGGACTATAAGTTACGGATTTTAAAAATAAAGATTTTAATTTATTTTTTTAACATTTACACTCCTGTTTCGGGCCCAAAATTAATTATTCGGGCTTTTGATGCCACCTAGAGCCCGTTGCTGACGTGGACTGCCATGTAAACTTTTTTGCAAAAAAAAATTTTGTTTCTTTTTTGTATTATCATTATTTTAAGCTTTTGTATTATCATTATTTTAAGCATATTTAAGCTTAAAAGCGAAACTTAAAATAATGATAATACAAAAAAGAAACAAAAAAAAAATTACAAAAAAGTTGACATGGCAGTTCAGATCAGCAACGGGCTCTAGGTGGCATCAAAAGTCCGAATAATTAATTTTAGGCCCAAAACAGGAGTGTAAATGTAAAAAAAAAATTATAGTCCTTATTTTCAAAATCCGTAACTTATAGTCATTTTTCTAAAAATCCTGAAAGTTACGGTCCTCTTTTTACCATTAGGTCTGGAGACGATAGTGGTTTGATACGTTGATTTGTTATTAATTAACAAATCATGTCAATATGTTTGCTTCATTAGGGTTGCCTCTTAAACTTGATCTATAAATTAACTTGTTAGGCTTTAAAAGTTAATAATTTATTTTTCTTCACCCTAATGTTAGTAACAATCGAAAATTAATACTATAGCTCCATACAACAATATCATGTGATTATTTCGTCAGTTGTGGGAGGGGGAGCAATGTGGGTTTCACCAAAGTCCTCTTTCATTTACATAAGTCTACCATCTTGGCATATTGTAATGAGATTTAATTTTATAGACTGTCACTGTTAAGTCATGAAATTTATGCCCATTTCAATTGGAAAAAAAATAAAGCTTTAATCCTATAATTTGGATTATTATTAGAATTTCTCGGATTATTGTCCTAGAATAATAATTACCTGAATAATAATCATGAGTTATTAAATAACAGATTCTCATTAATCGAGAATTTGCTTGAGACATTTATCTTACCTTATATTCTCGGATTAAAGGTCAATCACAAGAGTGAGAGCTAGTCAAGGAGTCACTGAACTGTAGCAAAGCTTTGTTGAGGAATGTCAATCGGGCCAGCTCTATAGGGTTTCGGATTAATCGGGTGCGGGCTAATCGGGCTGAGGATTTTGTCGGGTTATAAATTTTCAACCCTAACCCTAAACGTTCGAGTTTCGGGCTAGCCCATCGGGCTAATCGAGTTGAAGGCATAAAAATAAAATAATCATTTATATTTTGTAATTCTTAATGATCCAATGTATATTAATTAATGTATAAAATATACATAGAAATCAAAGATATAAATTAGGGTTAATTGCATGTAATATCATGAACTTAACGCGAAATCCAAATTTAGCACGAATTTAAAAAGTTCCAATTAATATCACTATCTATGCCCCGTGTCCAATTTTAGCACCGTTTTTTGACGTGGCTTGTCGGCACATGCTTCGATCCTACGTGGCTTGCCGGTACAAGCTTCCGACCGGCGAGCTAAGCTCTCTCTCTCTTTCTCTCTCTCTCTCTCTCTCTTCCGCCGCCTTCACCCTCACCTCCTCCTCTTCCACAGCCCACGCCTCTCACCTCCTCCTCGCGATTCCGGCGACGAGTGCCGCCGCCTCCACCCTCACCTCCTCCTCTTCCACCGCCCACGCCTCTCACCTCCTCCTCTTCCACCGCCCACGCCTCTCACCTCCTCCTCGCGATTCCGGCAACGAGTGCCGCCGCCTCCACCCTCACCTCCTCCTCTTCCACCGCCCATGCCTCTCACCTCCTCCTCGCGATTCCGGCGACGAGTGCTGCCGCCTCCACCTCTCACCTCCTCCTCGCGATTCCGGCGACGTGTGCCGCCAATTCCAGAATTTTCAAACCCTACCCCCAATTCCAGAATTTTCAGTCGCGCCGCCGCCGCCCTCTGCGCGATTCCCCTTCGCGCGATTCCCCTTCTCGGAGACTCCCCTCCTCGCGACGCCGCCACCCTCATCATTCTGGTAGGCTGAGGTGGGGGGAGGGGGGGTCGGGGTCGTCGCGCCGCCCTCTGCAAACCCGCCGATTTTAGCCCCCTCTCTCTCTCTCTCTCTCTTCGGAGTACGTGGCAATGACGTGTCTACCGGAAGACACGTCATTGCCACGTGGTTCTGTCGGAAAACAAAACGGTGCTAAAATTGGACACGGGGCATAGGTAGTGATATTAATTGGAACTTTTTAAATTCGTGCTAAATTTGGATTTCGCATTAAGTTCATGATATTACATGCAATTAACCCTATAAATTATATAGCAAGCATGAAATGCAAAAATATAAGATGTTGAAGAAAAAAAAAATCAAGATTACATAACATATAAAATAAGTTGGTAACAATAAAATGTTCAACTTTGTTAAAGAAAAAATAATAAAATATCCGACAATAGTTTGAACTCATAGAATCAAAGCATCTCAAAAATACAAAAAAATGAAACGATGAGACTTTATAATATTTTTTCATGTTTTAATTTTTATATCTAAATATTTTATGTTAAGTATTCGGGTTTCGGGCTAGCCCATCGGGAACAATAGATAGAGTTGTGGAGATAGCTTACAGTAATGAATTGAAGCAACAAAAGCTCAAAGTTTTATAAGCTTACGAAACAAAAGGTCTGAACTTGTAAATAACAATCTTGGATGATTCTAATAAGCTCTCACTGTAACTTCAAAGTTGGGACTTGCTAAGCTCTGCAGTCTTTCGTGTGCTTTTGCAACTATAGCTCGAACATGAAAGTGTAGTTGGTCTCCATATAAATCCTCTTGTTCTTCTACTATCTTTGCAGCTGACTCTACCGCTGATTCACTGCAATCTTCCAAATAAATTGATTTCAGCGTTGCTATCTCTCCAACTTCGGAAGGGATCTCCTCCAATTCATCCAAACTTCGAAGACGAAGCTCCTGCAGAACTGGAAAGTGGGAGCTCTCTGCCATCATCCAACTTTTTAGACCTTGACAGAAGTTCAATTCTAGTAGCTTGAGGCTCTCGAATTGGCCCTCAATAGTGTCCCACTTGCCTGTTTTGAAGGTACCACGATGTAATACTAACTTGTGAAGAAGGGGCAACCACCCTATCTTTTCCAATATCTCTTCCAACTCCGCATGATAATAGAGAAATAAGTTCAACTTCTTGAGAGAGTGTGGGAAAGTAAGCCTCTGCAAATACTCATCATATCCATAATGGAAGCGGCATAACAAGTTTTCCAATTTACTCAGACACTCAAGATAGCTAAAAGAGTTTGCTCTCTCTGTTTGAAAAAGATCTCGAGACTTCACTTATTACCCCTCTTCCACCATTTTGAAAAACAGCCCGACGACGTTCATTAATATCTATGACTGAAGGAGACTTTTCTATGATATGATAAAACCTCTCTTTTTCAACTACTTTCAAGCACATGTCCCTCAACAAATCATGAATCTTACAAAACTTTACATTTCCACTAACCCCCAACTTATCAACTAAAATCAGATTTCTATCTACCAACTCCTTCAAGTACTCTTCTCCTATTGTTTCCAAACATTTTCCACTCACGGGTTTTAAAATTCCTTCTGAAACCCATAGCTTCTTCAGCATTGAGACACGAATTGAACGATCTTCCTTAAAAACACCCATATACAAAAAACATGGCTTCAAATAGTTGGGTAGATAGGTATAGCTCATTCGCAATATTTTCAAGCAAAATTCATCATTATTCGTATTCACAATTGAATTTAAATTTTGCTCTATACGCATCCAATATTCTGTAGTGCGCTCAGATTTTGCCAAAAGACCTCCAATTGTAGCAATTGATAAAGGAAGCCCTTTACAATTTGCTACAATACTCTTTCCAATATCCTCCAACTCATGAGGTAAACTTTCTCCACCAAACACAGTGTTGGTGAACAAATCCCTGCTACTAGCCTCATCTAGAAATTTCATACTAACGCCATAATACTCATCCAACTGCAAATTCAAGTTTGACAGCCTAGTTGTTACAATTATTCGACTCTCATGATTTTTGCAATCAGGAAAGGAAAACTTGATCTTGTCCCACACCTCTATACTCCACATATCATCCATAATTATGAGATACCTCCTGCCCCATAAATACTGGTATAGTTTTAATCGCAATTCTCTCTCACTTAGATCATCACTACCCGAATCCCCACTTGCTTGAAAAAGAACTTCTCTAAGTGTTTCTCTAACATTATAAGTTTGAGAAATCGTAGTCCAAGCATGAATATAAAAATGCTTTTTAACAACCGCATGCTCAAATAGATGCCGGGCAAGAGTGGTCTTACCAATGCCGCCCATCCCCATAATTGGAATGATTTGGAGACTGCCATGAACTCCGGTGAGCTTATCCAGCACTTCACGTAACACCTCGTCGAAGCCCACCATTATGCTTTCCTTCACAGTGGAAGAGGAGGTAGCATGAGTTAATGAGACCTTTCTCTGCTGTTGATCAGCTGCGGTTGCAATCTCCATGGCTTCCTTCTTGATCAAATTCATTTCTTCTATCACTTGTTGTAGATCGTGGTAGAAGTCCTCCCCAATAGTTGCGCATTTACACCGAGCTCGAAACAAGTTGATAAAACAGGACATCTTCCCACAAATTCTGGATCTGTTATGAATTTGAAGCACAATTTGGGATTCGATGACATCCTCAGCTGCATAAACTGCATCTGCAATGCGACGCTCCAATGGATCCGCTTCATGGTCATCGACAACTGGAGAAATATAAGCATCAAGAAAATCCTGCAAGAAGGTAACATTTTCAGTGAGAGATTCAACTTGTTGTTTGTCGATAGAAATTGGTGGGGAAGGATGATTTTCGATGCGATCTATGATATGCATAAGAGAAACCAGAGCTCCATAAGCCGCCATAATTAACTCCTTGAATGCAGACAGAATATTTTTATTTGTGGGAAGTGTGAATGAAAATATATGAGATGATATTTTATCCTTTTTTTGTGAGGGAAGATTCTACTTAATTTCCTCGCTAGTGTCAAAGAAAGGACCACATATTAAATACGTTGACTCAAAAGAAAATTCTGCGTAGCTTCTACTTCATTTTCTCACTACTTCGTTGCAATGTTAAAGAAAAAACCATATATAAGTAAGGTTGATTCAAAAGAAAATTCCACCGAATATCTTACTAACTGTCACTGTTAGTTATGTTACTCTATTTAATTTCTGATTTTATTTATATATCTTGTCTTCTTCATTAAAATAAACTAGCATTTGCACCCCGCCCAAACCATAAGAAACGTTTTTATATTTGGATTAATTTCCTGTATAATTTTAAAGCATATTTTTCTTCTTCTCATCGAAAGGAACTACAGAGTAATATATACTCCCTCCGTCCACCAATCAACTACCCATTTGATGGTCGGCACGGAAACTAAGAAAGCTGAAAAAGGTGGTGTAAAAGACTAAAAGTGTAGTGATAATATATTTTGATTACTTTTATTAATCTTTCATTAGCTATTTGACATTATTATTTTAATGCCTTGACTTATTAAAGTGTTCTTTTTTTTTTATAAGCTATTTCTTTCTTTCTTTTTTTTACTCTTTAATTAAATAAACTGAAAACTGGAAAATAAATAAACTGAAAATTCGAAAATAAATAAATAAATAAACTGAAAATTCAGAAAATAATTTTTTTAGAAAATAAATAAACTTAAAGTTCAAAAATAAATAAATAAATAAACTGAAAATTCAGAAAATAAATAAACTAAAAATAAATAAATAAATAAACAGAAAATTCGAAAATAAATAAATAAATAAACTGAAAATTCAGAAATTAAATAAACTGGAATTAAATAAATAAATTAAAATCTGGAAAAAAAATTAGAAAATAAATAAACTGGAATTAAATAAATAAATAAACTGAAAATTCAAAAATAAATAAATAATTTAATTAAAATCTGGAAAATTATTTTTTTTAGAAAATAAATAAACTTAAAGTTCGAAAATAAATAAATAAACTGAAAATTTAGAAAATAAATAAACTGGAAATAAATAAATAAACTGAAAATTCGAAAATAAATAAATAAATAAACTGAAAATTCAGAAAATAAATAAAATGGAATTAAATAAATAAATAAACTGAAAATTCGAAAATAAATAAATAAACTGAAAATTTAGAAAATAAATAAACTGGAAATAAATAAATAAATAAACTTAAAATTTGAAAATAAATAAACTGGAAATAAATAAATAAATAAACTTAAAATTGGAAAAAAAATAAATGAATAAATAAACTAGAATTAAAATTTTCAGAAGATAACTATTGCTTATGTAAAGTTGATGATATTTTATTTTTTAAAAAAATAGTGACAATTCTTATTCTTTTTTTTTTAGGAGGGAGTAATCTAACATTTCAACTGCAAACTTTTTTTCTTTTCTTGCTCGAAGGAATATACCGTGAGTATTCTTATTATGTCAGTGTTTGGATGGTTTTGGTTAGAGTATGGCCGACGGGTAGGTCCTCTTTGTTTTTCTTAATGTATATTTTGTCTCTTTCAATTCGTGTGTCTTTTCACATTTTGTAACGATTTAAGGGGTATATCACAGCACAATAAAGGGTTTACTTAGGATTGTTGATTGTGGTTAAATTATTTAACTAATTGCAACTCATTTAATTTATATTGCAGTGAAACATTTTCCGTATATATATACCATGGGGGATGTATTTCTTGGATGGAAGAACATACAATTTATTTGGGAGGAAGTTTAGTTGGTTTTGATGAAGATAGATTTGGGTATCTTGACCTCGAAAATAAAGTACAAAAGTTGGGCCATGTGTATTGGGATAATTTATTCTTGGGTTAAGTATCAGATTAGCCCCTAAGGTGGAGGCTAAATCTATAGCCGAATCCAGTAATCCTATACATGGTTGTCCAGACTTGAGCTATTTGACAACAATGAACTATATATGATGAAGGTAAGCTGGATGTGGAAACTAGGGGTAGGGAAGAGGATACAGATGAAAACTCAGAAGACGACATAGATTATATCCCATTTGAATGTGAAACAGATGACTCTTTAAGTGATAATGACTTGGAACTTGAAGATGCATGATGAATATGTAGATGCTAGGAAGAATTTGAAAAACATTAATAGTGTTCCAAGAGATGTGTTTGATAGATTTGTTGGTGTCTCTTTTGAGAATATTGATGTTGATGTAGTTGTGCATGAGTTCCATAGAGATGGCGATGGGGCTATATCTGATTATAATGAATCTAATGCAGAAGTTTATTCATCTTCAACTGAAGATGAATATGCTAATGTAAAACCAAGGAGAAATAGGGTAGTTTATGATTAAA
This sequence comes from Salvia miltiorrhiza, assembly GCF_028751815.1. Lineage (NCBI taxonomy): Eukaryota > Viridiplantae > Streptophyta > Magnoliopsida > Lamiales > Lamiaceae > Salvia > Salvia miltiorrhiza. The sequence continues at coordinate 56,888,709 of NC_080393.1, forward strand.
AAATATGTCCACAAGAGATTACACATCACACTTGGTATGAGATTTGAGGATATATGGCTATTAGGCTAAAGAGGCATTGACTACAGTTGCAATAGAGAATGGACGACCTCTTCATTTTAGTAGCGTATGTAAGACTCGAATGGAAGCTAAATGCAATCCTCCTTGTAAGTAGAGATGTTATGGCAGTATGTATTTATGATTAAGACTCTTACGGGAGAACATGTGTGCCCTAGATCAATGAACAATAAACTAGCTACATCAAAGTGGATATCAATGCAGTATCTCAACATGTTTAGAGCTAGACCAGGTTTGTCTATAAAGGATTTGGCAGTAATGGTGTTTACAGAGATATTGTTGTCTTACTTTTGGTGGATATATATTGCTATTGAGTAAAAGTCATGAGAAGAAATTTTGATATTTTGGTGTTTCATTGATACTTTTAGTTTTCGCTTTGTTTCGACTTTTTCCAATAAATTACCTGATGGTCCTGTGATTTTTGTCCAAATAATATTACAAACTAACCTATTTTGACAGTGATATTGATCTTTACCTAAATGGGTGCAAGTTTCCCTACACCTTATTATTCATATCAGTGACCAAGAATCAGAAATATTGGCGATACATTGTAGCTATTTCCTGGTTGTAGGACTTATTATGTACAAATATGTAGGAACCAGAACCCATTGATTGGCATCTATTTCCCGTAGCTAAAAACACTAATTCCGTAGCTGAAAAAATACCCATTCACTATGAGCTATTCCACACAAATCAAGATGAGCTATTCCACATTATTATGTAGAAATTCCAAATGCCCATTCACTATGAATTTCACGAAAACTAAAACAATAAAGTTTCAAACAAAGATCCATTCACTATGAATCCAAACTCTTAAGAGAAATTCGAAGATCCATTCATAAGAAATTTTAAAGACTCAATCACCAAATTACTTATGATTTAGTGTGGGCAAGTATAAATTCCTAAATAAAACAAACAAATAAAAAGATAAAGCAAAAGGAAATAAAAAATAAAATATATAGTTTTACAAATAAATCTTTAATTTTATTATAATTACAAAATTACCACTTAATTTTGAAAATGATTTCAAATTGGAAGTTACATTTTTAATATATTATAGATTTTCTTATTTTTGAAAGTATATATTTCATTTATTTTGTAGCTTATAATTTCAGTTCACAAAAACTTAAGTGCAAGTGGGCCGCATCCAGACCCTGACCCGTATCACGACCCGAACCGCATCCTGATTTAAATTGTGTAAACTTTAAAATAGAACCACAATTGAGTATTTTCATTATGCAATTCGATATGTAGTGTTATTTGAAACGATGTGCATATATATATTTTTTATATGTACACATGCAATCTATTTTATATTTTCAAGGTATATATTATAGTAAAAATTTAAAACTCCATAATTAATTTTACATATCTATTAAATTTTAAACCTATCATCATCAAAAATAGAGCCCAAAGTTTTTTTAGGCCCGTAACTTTGGTAGTTTTGCAAATATAGGACAATTTTTTTCGGGCTTGCAATTATAGGACAATATTTAAAAAATTAGACATCGGTAGGACAAATTGAGCCCAAATTGAGCCCGATGCCTACGTGGCTGACAAGTAAGCTATCCAGTCAGCTTACTTCTTATAAGGCTTACTTCTTAGCTCTGGGGTCAGCTCTGTCAGTCAGATCTGGCGATCAGCTCTGGGGTCAGCTCTGGCGATCAGCTCTGGCGGTCAGCCCTGGCGATCAGCTCTGGCGGTCAGCCCTAGCGGTCAGCTCTGGTGGTCAGCCCTGAAGTTTGAGGCTTGACCCCCCAAAGCTGACCACCAGAGCTGACCCCAGAGCTGACCGCCAGAGCTGATCGCCAGAGCTGACTGATAGAGCTGACCCCAGAGCTGATCTAGAAGTAAGCCTTATGAGAAGTAAGCTGACTGGATAGCTTACTTGTCAGCCACGTAGGCATCGGGCTCAATTTGTCCTACCAATGTCTATTTTTTTAAATATTGTCCTATAATTACAAGCCTGAAAAAAATTGTCCTCTATTTGCAAAACTATCAAAGTTACGGGCCTAAAAAAACTTTGGCCTCTCAAAAATGTAAATGAAAAAATAAAACAAAAAATGAAGGTAAATAAAAGGAATTGCATGCATAAGTGAGTTAAAAAGAAAGAGTTAGAAATCGCCTAGGGAATACGACGAGGCTTAGGGGCGTTTACTGCATGATTGATAGTATATATAGGATATATATATATAATTGAATAATTTTATTCTTATGAGTAGGATTTCTCTAATCCCACATTTACAATGGATAAGAATTAAATAAAACTAGCTTAAATGATAAAAATAATTAAGGACTTTGAGATATTCCAAAATTTCAATCCATCAAACTAAACAAGGGATTACCCTTACTATTTATATTTATCAAGACTAATCCTTCAAAATAAACACCCTCTTCGCGCCTTAAGAAATTATGCCAAAGGGAAATAACTTTTAATTTGGGCAACTTTTTTTAAGAAAAAAAAAATTACTCCCTCCGTCCACTAATTGTTAGCCTACTTGTCTTTTTTGTCCGTCCACCAATTTATGTCCTATCTATTTTGGGTAAATTTATAATTATATTTTAATCAAAATTGTGGGTCCCTTTAATAAATTATGGCCTAATTGCATTGACGTTAATAAATTGTGGGTCACTTTCTCCACTCAACTAATAAAAATACATTTTTTCTTAAAACTCGTGTTTTGCCTCCTATGCCAACAATTAGTGGACGGAGGGAGTAGGTATTTATTTTAGCGGGAAAGTCTAGAACCACAAATTTTCTTTTCTATAATAATAACAATAATATAGTTTTGGTATTATTTGTTAAACAAATTAAGGTCGTTCCTACAGAAGCAAAAATTAAGGTTATTAAATAGTAACTTTCTTTATTACTCCCTCCGTCCCATAAGCTTAGGCTTGTTTTCCTTTTTTGAATGTCTCATTTATATAGGCTTGTTACCATAAAAAGTAATATTTTTTTACTCATTTACTATTATATCCTTATTAAATTCTTTAATTTACTTCCACTTTAATACATCATTAAATAATAAATATGGGCATAATAGGAAATTTACTTATATATTTTCATTTCCAATGATTTTTCTTAATCTTTGTAAAAAAATCTCAACCAGCCTAAGCTTATGGGACGGAGGGAGTATATTATACACACAGTAACCATTCTAGTTTTATACTCCCTCCGTCCGTCAAAAGTAGACCACTTTGGTTGGGCACGGGATTTAATAAAATTGGTGGTGATTTTGATGTAGTGGAGAAAGGGTCCCATCACTTTATGAGATGTGTGGTTGAGATTGAATTTGGAGTGAGTTTTTTTTGTAAATAAAGAGTGTTTGTAAGGATAAAAGATTAAAGTGGGTGGTAGGACCATTTCCATAAGAGGAAAGTGGTCTACTCTTTGCGGACGCCCAATATAGTAAAAATGGTCTACTTTTGGCGGACGGAGGGAGTATCAAAGAACCTGGAATTAGAAAACATCAATTGATAACGCATTTATGTTTGCCAATGTGTCATTATTATTATTGTGGTCAGAAATGAGCAGCAACGGCAATTTAATGATGTAATGTAAGAAAGTTTAAGCATTTAAGTTTCCCAAAAGGAAGAGAAACTAATAAATCGGTTATTTAAGTAGAACAAAAGGAACAATAAGATAGACTTGTGGAGATAACTTACAGTAATGAATTGAAGCAACAAAAGCTCAAAGTTTTATAAGCTTACGAAACAAAAGGTCTGAACTTGTAACTAACAATCTTGGATGATTCTAATAATTAACCACTCACTGTAACTTCAAAGTTGGGACTTGCCAAGCTCTGCAGTCTTTCGTCTCTGTCCCAAAGTAGAACTCGAACATGAAGGTCAAGTTGGTCTCCATATAAATCCTGTTGTTCTTCTACTATCTTTGCAGCTGACTCTACCGCTGATTCACTGCAATATTCCAAAGTAATTGATTTCAGCGTTGGTATTTCTCCAACTTCGGAAGGGATCTCCTCCAATTCATCCAAATATCGAAGACGAAGCTCCTGGAGAAGTGGAAAGTGGGAGCTCTCTACCATCGTCCAATTTTGTAGACCACTACACCTGTCCAATTCAAGTAGCTTGAGGCTCCGGAATTGGCCCTCAATAGTGTCCCACTTGCCTGTTTTGAAGACACCGTGTTCAATTACTAACTTGTGAAGAAGGGGCAACCACCCTATCTTTTCCAATATCTCTTCCAACTCCGTAACATAATTGAGAGATAACCTCAACTTCTTGAGGGAGTGTGGGAAACTAATCCTCTGCAAATACTTATTCTATCACTGATGTCGCAGTAGAAGTTTTCCAATTTACTCAGACACTCAAGATACGTCAAACAGTTTGCTCTCTCCATTTCTTTCAATTCACTCAAACTCTCCATTTCTTCGGATCTGTAAAGTAGATGCAGTTTCTTGACATTGGGGATTCTTTTAACCACATCCTCATTCAAATACAAATTATTTGCTCTTCTCAGTGTTTGTAGATTCTCCATGATAACCATCTCACTCGGAGGATCTGGTAGAATCAATGCGTCTTCCACAAACTCGAGATGCCTAAGTTGATGCAATTTCCAAATCTCAATCGGAGCAATAACATCAGGCCAACGAAGAACAATACTACATCTTATCATATCCCAAGACTCATGGAATGTACACTGCTTAACTATTAACGTAGATAGATTCCAAAGCAAATTGATTGAAGACGGGAATTTTGACTTCCTATGAAGTCTAACAGCAAGGTGCCGTGAGTTCACCAATTGAAAAACATCGCCTAGGAAATGATCACCATCATCTCCATATTGATGTATATCTGTATCATATGCTTTGAATGTTCTCAACAATCTGAAATTGTGAGGCCTTACAAAGCTATTCCCATCACATATTATAGAACGAACATGTGACAAAGATCGCGAGACTTCACTTATTACCCCTCTTCCAACATTTTGAAAAACAACCCGACGGCGTTCATTGTCTATGACTGATGGAGACTTTTCTATGATATCATAAAACCTCTCTTTTTCAACTTCTTTCAAGCATAAGTCTCTCAACAAATCATGAATCTTACAAAACTTTATATTTCCACTAAACTCCCCCAACTTATCAACTAAAATCAGATTTCTATCTACCAACTCCTTCAAGTACTCATCTGCTATTGTTTCCAAACATTTTCCACTCACGGGTTTCAAAAATCCTTCAGAAACCCATAGCTTCTTCAGCATTGAGGCACGGATTGAACGATCTTCCTCAAAAACACCCATATACAAAAAACATGGCTTCAAATAGTTGGGCAGATAGGTATAGCTCAATCGCAATATTTTCAAGCAAAATTCATCATTATTCGTAATCACAATTGAATTTAAATTTTGCTCTATACGCACCCAATATTCTCTTGCACGCTCAGATTTTGCCAAAAGACCTCCAATTGTAGCAATTGATAAAGGAAGCCCTTTACAATTTGCTACAATATTCTTTCCAATGTTCTCCAACTCATGAGGGAAACTTTCTCCCCCAAACACAATGTTGGTGAACAAATCCCAACTACTAGCCTCATCTAGAAATTTCATACCAACGCCATAAGACTCTCTCAACTGCGAAGTCAAGTTTGACAGCCTAGTTGTTACAATGATTCGACTCCCATCATTGCAATCAGGAAAGGAAGACCTGATCTTGTCCCACACCTCTATACTCCACATATCATCCATAATTATGAGATACCTCCTATCGTATAAATACTTGTACAATTTTTCTCCCAATTCAACCTCATTCAGATCACTACCCGAATCCCTACTTGCTTGGAAAAGAACTTCTCTAAGTGTTTCTCCGACATTATAAGTTTGAGAAATCGTAGTCCAAGCACAAATATCAAAATGCTCTTTAACAAGCGCATGCTCAAATAGATGTCGGGCAAGAGTGGTCTTACCAATGCCGCCCATCCCCATGATTGGGATGATTTGGCGACTGCGTTGGCCTCCGGTGAGCTTATCCAGCACTTCAAGTAACACCTCCTTGAAGCCCACCATCATGCTTTCCTTCACAGAGGAAGAGGAGGCAGCATGAGTTGAGGAGACCTTTCTCGGCAATTGAGCTGCGGCAACAATCTCCAAGACATCCTTCTTGATAACAGTGGAAGAGGAGGCAGCATGAGTTGAGGAGACCTTTCTCTGCAGTTGATCAGCTGCGGTTGAGATTGAATTCATTTCTTCTATCACTTGTTGCAGATCGTGATAGAAGTCCTCAGCTGCATTTACATCAATAGTTGCGCATTTGCACCAAGCTCCAAACAATTTGATAAAACTGGACATCTTCCCACGAATTGTGGATTGGTTTTCAATTTGAAGCACAATTTGGGATTCGATGACATCCTCAGCTGCATAAACTGCATCAGCAATGCGACGCTCCAATGGATCCACCTCATGGTCATCCACAACTGGGGAAATATAAGCATCAAGAAATTTCTGCAAGAAGGTAACATTTTGAGTGAGAGATTCAAGTTGCTGTTTGTGGATAGAAATTGGAGGGGAAGGATGTTTTTCAAGGCGATCTATGATATGCATAAGAGAAACCAGAGCTCCATAAGCCGCCATGATTAACACTTTGAATAATGTATATATTTATGGGAAGTGTGAATGAAAATATCTGATACTAATATTTGAGAGGTGAAAGAAGGCAATTAGCTAATCAGGTATTATGATTCCACAATTGAGATTTGAAACTTTTTATAGCAGATACAGATGAACAAGTCATGTGCAACATTATTGAAATCAATAAAATAAGCTGCAGTTGTTGGATTCAAACTTTTTATATGTGCAATTATAGAGGTTAAGTCAACATGGAATATTTAAATGTGCTGCCGTTGTCTGAATAAGCACGTCGCTCTTAAAATATAACCACTGCCATTAATTCAATTAATTACATGTTTGCTGCTAATCAAACTTATTGCTGGTGTTTGATGTTGACTTTCACCAGCATCGATGATTGAATTAGTTTATGATGCGAAGCAGTCCTTGCATCGATGAAATATTATAATTGAAAGATTAAGATATTTTGATAAACTAGGAGAAAGAAATATAAATATAGATATAATATTATCATATTTAAATTTTTTATTATCATGTTTAGTCAAATTTCATAATTTTATAAATAAATAAAACAAACAAATAAAAAGATAAAGAAAAAATTACCACGTAATTTTGAAATTGATTTCAAATTCGAAGTTATCTTTTGAATAGTATATTATCAATTTTCTTATTTTTGAAAGAATATATTTCATTTATTTTGCAGCTTATAATTTCAGTTATGGGCTAAAAAAATATACTGGTGTCCAAGTTTGTTTGGGAACTTTACTTTTAGCCCAACCATCAAAGTCTTGGGTCGGCCCAGACAGACTGCATTCTGCTTTTCATTCTTCATTTTAGGGTCACAATAAAATTTAGCAACATTTTATAATATATTGAACCTTATAAATTAAGTATGTTTTGAAGTGTTTGAAAATAAATATTTAAAAAAAGAAAAGAAAAAAAATGATCTAATTTGTTTAATTTGCTCTCGCAAAATATTATATATACTAGTATGTTAGTAGCTTTAAGCACTTTATAAAAAATTGTTAGGTGTTTTTTTTAAATGTAATGTTAGGGTGACAAGTGGTGTATACCTTATGAATTAGTGTTGGGAAATCAGTTCCCCATCCAAACTTGGTAGAAGCAAGAAATAAGAATAAAAATAGACACAATTTAACAACACAAGAATTTAACGTGGAAACTCCAAATCCGGAGAAAAACCACGACACACTGAAAAATTACTATATGATAAATTTCTACAATCACACAGTATTTCTCACCCTCTCGACTCACAACCACTACACTCTTACAAGCCTTTGAAAACCTCTCACCCCTCTAAAACAAAGAGCAAGGAATTTCAAACTAGAAGTAATCACAAGACTAAAGGTAGTGATTGGTGCAATTGTATCAAAGACCTTGGAACTCCTTAAATAACCTAAGGGTCTCCACCTACTTTGATAGCAAAACCAATGTGGGACAAAAATCCCCACTTTCATTTTTAACACAATTCCAACAATTAGTGTATATTATTATTTATTATAGTTTTTCTCTAGATAGAACTCTATGTATCAACAATAACCTTATGAATTATTTTCTATAAATGAAAAACTTAAAAAGAAAATATTCATACCGTGCATGTACGGGTATAATATTAGTTTGTAGAAAAGAAGAAAATCAACATACTACCAATTTGACCAAATATTGACCTATTGACTAGACTTTTGATCCTTTAATCCCATCATCGTTTCTGACCAAGTCCTGAAAAAACTATGGAATTAAATGGTTTCATATTTATTTTTTTCTGAATTACAAGATGTATCTAATATAAATCAAATAAGTAACTAACACGAAGGCGAGACCTCTACACCACATAAAAATGAAAAAATAATTGCACGCAGGCGAAATCACTACCACACAAAATGAGAAAGCTATCCGCACGCATAGGGAATTAAACCTAAGACATCTCACAAGCGTACCATCAAATTTAGGCCTTGTAAGTGACCGAACTTTTTCATTTGACTGAATTTATTTTTCATGTCGTGCAATTTTAGATTTTGCGCAAGTCCCTAAATTAATCCAAGAGTCTCATCGCGTGTTGTTGCACTAAGTTACCAATTTAAGGACGTGTTTGGTTTTATGTAAAGGATTAGGGGGGATAATATTTAACCGGATAATTAGCGTGGATTATGATGGATTATTAATATTGGGTTAGGACGTGTTTGGTTTTATGTTAACCGGATAATTAGCGTGGATTATGATGGATTATGATCTCTAGCAATTGACGTTGCTGACCAAGACCAAACGTCTTTATAAAGAAATAGTCTCTTATTTATATTATGACTAGCATTTGTATCTCGCATGCAATGCACGGAAAAATATTTTGTATTTTTTATATTTATATAAAAATTAATTTTAACTAAATATATTTGAAATGAATATTTAAAAATTTAAAAATAATAATAATTTACAATTATAAAATTTGATATTATGAAAGGCAAAAAAATAATAATAAATAAATAAATTACTAATAGAAAAGAATTAAAAATACATTTTTTCTTCAAAAAGATGACAGAGGAGAGAGAAATTTATAAAATTTTAATATTAAAACAAATTTAATTTGTACACTTTAAATCAAATACTTACATAAAATATATTAAATTAAAACTCTTATCGTGATCTTTAATTTGATATGCATATTAAATATTTAATAATTAATCGAATTTCACAACTTTGGAAAGAAATAAAACAATAAATAAGAAGTTAAAAAAATGGAAAATAGTATAGTTTAAACATAAACCTTCAATTTTATTATAACTACAAAATTGTCATTCAATTTTGAAATTGATTTGAAATCAATTTGAAATCGAGAACTCCCTCTTTAATATAGTATAGATGGGTACAAATTATTTATTTATTTAGTTCATTATGCCATGCATGATTGTCTGTAATGGTCTCATAAATTCAAAACATTTATTTATATCACCTTGTAACACAAAAATATGCATGACATGTTTTACTACATGGGATCCTTTGTCCCAAAATAGCCATAAGCTCGCGCTGTTGCGATCACTTGAATTTTCCAGAAATTGTAGTTTGTGCGATCCAATTTTAGATTGATTGGATGCATCGTTGAAAGAGATGAGGATGATTGAGTAGTGGTAGACATGGCTGGAATGGAGATTTGGCTATGGAAATATGAAAGTAAAGATCAGTTTCTCCATTCCAGTATAAGCTCTTTATATAGAGCAGGGTTACAGAAAACGTGTTTACAAAGAAACGTTTAACTTACTCCTTTAACTTCCTAACAATTTTGCCACGTCAGCTGTTAGTTTTAACTAACTCTAAACTAACAGCTAACTCTAAACTAAACTAACTTCATTCGCTATTATTTAATGGGTTTCCGTTTCAGAGGTGAAGCTGGAGCTATGTACGTATGTCTGTCAAGGTTCAAAGGTGGTTCTGAACTAAACTAACTAGGACACTTGTTATGAGACGGGGGAGTATCTAACTTCTAGTCTAGCCATAATTATAATATTTTAATTATATGTTTTTAAAATGAATGATGGATAATGATATAATCTAATTTTGAGCATTTTTTAAAAAAATTATTTTTTAAGAAAAATTGATTTTTCTGATTAATTCGGTTCGGTTCGATTTTTTTTAAACCAAACATAAATTTGATTTGATTTGGTTCTGACAAAAACCGAACCGAATAACCGAATGTAGACTCCTACATAAAACAACAACGTTCCACAATGTTTTTGATCTTCTCTTCCTTCAACCCTCTTCTTTATAATTGACACTATAACATTTTGCAATTGAGTCCCTCAAGAGTGTATATTCGCACATGCACTCTTCATGCATACGTGGAAATTGTCATTACATATCAACATGAGAATTGAGTGCTTCATTGATATATTCACCTTGTGAAAATTCAAGCTAGGAAGGCTCTAATGTTGAACTCATTGACACTAGTGATTTCTTGATTGCATATTTACTTGTGATATTCTTTTGGAAAACTTTTACAAATTTGAAGCTCTTTAGATGACACCAATTCATTATCAAATATTTGTTATCTTTTATTTATCTCCTCTTTATTGTTTGAGGACAAACAATGCTTTAAGTTTGAGGGGTTGACGAACATGATTTCCGTACCTTAACCTATCATGAATTGTTGTCATTTCCTTTCGTATTTTGCTTGTGAATGCATATTTGTGCCGTAGTGTTGAGATTTACGATAATTTGATGCTTTTTGGTATGATTTTAAAGAAAATTAAAAAAAAAATTAGAGATATATGAAAGTTGTTACGCCCAGCCCATCTCTGGCTTGGCCCTATTATGCTTCAGCCCATTATATTTTATCCTTTTAAAGCCATGGTCCCACCATCCACCTTCCACCTTTATATTTTATCCTTACAAACACTCTTTATTTACAAAAAAACTCACCCCAAATTCAATCTCAACCACACATCTCAAAAAGTGGTGGGACCCTTTCTCCACTACATCAACATCATCACCAATTTTATTAAATCTCGTGCCCAACCAAAGTGCCATACTTTTGGCGGACGGAGGGAGTATTAGATATAAATAATGTAATCTCTAAACCCCATTAGGTTTTTATTATTAGATATAAATAGTGTAATCTCTAAGCTTATTGATGATTGAATGAATATTTTGGTTGATAGTTATCAAATCTCTCTCTTCTCTCTTGATTTCTGGAGTTTGAGCTACTTGAATTGCTCCACCATTGATACAGATCGTATCAATTGGTGCTTTCATTGAGAGTTTCTCTCTTTGAAATATCACATTTTTATCCAAAAAAAAAAAGAGATGTCAAGATTTGAAATCTGTGCCGCCATTGAAGAGCTTCACACCTCCATCTACAACTTGCAACACTCCATTTACGCCAATTTGCAGGTCACAAAACCATTCCCTCTATCACCGACTACGACTCCAGATTCCTCCCTGTTTCCATCTCCTTCCCCACCACCCATTACTCCAGCTCCCTATCCACCACGATCATTTCCCCCAATCTTACATACAACTCACTCCACATCACATCTTCCTATTCGCCGTCTTAGCCCATCTGAAATCGAAGAGAAAAACAACCGCGGGCTTTGTTACAATTGTGACCAAACCTGGTCCGATACCATCGATGCCGCAGCAAATACTTGATTTTGTTTGGCACCAATGATGAGGATGACTTTGGCGAACCTAAATCTCCATATTTCATGGCTGGAGTTGAGGTTACTATGGAGGATGTCTCAAGTCGTTGCGTCTCTGAACATCCACCACCTTCATCTCAGCAGTTGTCCTCTATCTCTTTTGTATCTCAAGACCCACCATCCGATCCCACAACTATATCACCTCTTTCACCAATCTTGACCACTCACAACCATCCCTCGATTTTCTCACCGTCGGTAGCCTCCGCCACCACCGATGGTCCAACATCGCAACCTGACTCATTTCCATCTTCCCCTGTACGACCGATCACTCCTGCAGCGCCCAGCCCAACAGATCGACCATTTACTGATGTTCCGTCCCATCTGCCACCCAAAGCTATTCCACTTCACTCTGTTCTACATCCACCCACTCTGCCACCTCCTGCAAGGATAAATCTTAGCTATTCACCCTGTATCACCCCTTCTCTTGTTTTTGTTAAAATATGATATCGTCATAATAGTAAGAGAGAGTGATAGATTGAAGATTGTTTCTTGTATTGCTTTTTTGATCTGTAGAATACAATCACCCTTTATAGGGGAGAAGAAACTAGTACATGGAAAGTTAAGAAAAGGAAACATAAATTAAGGGATCCAAATTGATGTGATTTTCTCTTGATCGATTCTTTCCTTTCAACACTCCCCCTCAAGTTGTGTAACGGGATTCCCGATGCTCAACTTGTCAAGAACCTCTGAAAAATTCTTAGGATTCACAGCTTTGGTAAGGATGTCTGCGAGTTGGTCTTCAGATCTTACGAATGGGAGCGTCACAATACCTCCTTCAATTTTTTCCTTGATAAAGTGCCTATCAACTTCTACATGTTTTGTTCTGTCGTGTTGAACAGGATTTTCTGAGATGCTGATTGCAGCTTTGTTGTCGCAGAACATCTTACATATTTGTGTTGGTTGGAGGCCCAACTCGGTTAACAGTCTTCTTAACCAAAGGACTTCAGTCAACCCACTCTTGATCCCTCTGAACTCTGCTTCTGCACTTGAGAGAGCTACCACCTTTTGCTTCTTACTTCTCCATGAGACCAGATTCCCTCCGATGAATGCAAAGTATCCGGCTGTTGACTTCCTGTCCACTGGATTTCCAGCCCAGTCAGCATCTGTGTAAGCTTGTACCTCGAGGTGTCCAGTCTTCTTGAATAGCACACCATAGTCGAAGGTTCCCTTCAAGTATCTCATGATTCTTAGTGCAGCTTCCATGTGATCCGCTTGTGGTTGGTGCATGAATTGACTCACAACACCAACAGCATATGCGATATCCGGTCGAGTATGGGAAAGATAGATGAGTTTCCCTACTAGACGCTGATATTGTCCACGATCGGTTGATTCAGCTCCTTGCACAATCTCTAGACCATGATTTACGGCCATAGGAGTTTCTGCTGGCTTGCAGTCTAACATCCCAGTTTCTGCCAGAAGATCTAGAGTGTACTTCTTTTGATTGATGAAGATTCCTTTCTTTGATCTGAGTACTTCAATGCCAAGAAAGTACTTCAGTCTCCCTAAGTCCTTCATCTCGAACTCTTTGAACAGGCTTTCTTTCAACTTCTGAATTTCTTCTAAGTCATCTCCTGTTATGATCATATCATCAACATAAATGACTAAGCACGAAATAAGATCACCTTGCTTTTTCAAGAATAAGGTGTGGTCGGCGTTGCTTTGTTGGTACCCAAACTTCTTCATGGCTTCGGTGAAGCGTCCAAACCAGGCCCTGGGAGATTGTTTGAGGCCATATAAAGTTTTCTTCAGTCTGCACACCTCCCCTTCTTCAAAGTCACCTGAAAAACCTTGAGGGACATCCATGTAAACCTCCCTTTCATCCTCGAGTTCCCCATGAAGGAAAGCATTGGTGACATCGAACTGATGAAGATCCCAATCCTTGTTTGCTGCAATGGAAAGAAGGACTCTGACAGTATTCATCTTGGCAACAGGTGAGAAGGTTTCTTCATAGTCGACCCCATACATCTGTGTGTAGCCTTTTGCGACCAATCGAGCTTTGTATCGCTCAATGGATCCATCGGGTTTCCTTTTTATTGTGAAGACCCACTTACATCCCACAGTCTTCTTTCCTTTTGGCAGTCTGCATTTCTCCCATGTATGATTTCTGTTCAAGGCATTTATCTCCTTCTTCATGGCATTTCTCCAGTGTTCATTTTTCAGAGCCTATTCTGTTGTTTGTGGTATTTCTTCATCATACAGGGCCGCCTCATAAGCTGCGGCGGTTTTGGATAGGTTTCCTTTGGCGACATTCCCAATTGCGTACCGAGAATTCTTCCCAAACTTTTCCGGAGTATACCGCTTGGGAGGGATACCCCGAGTACTCCTGGGCGGTAGAACATATCCCCTTGTACCTTCATTTGCTGTATTCTCCCCCTGATTGTTTTCAACATCTTGATTCTCCCCCTGATCCCTTTCAACATCTTGAGACATATGATCAGTGAAACCAGTAATTTCAGTGGTAAGTTCAGGGGTTCTTACCTCAGATACCAGCGGCGGAGGAGATATTGGGTGGAGAGGCGGACTTTGTGCAGGAGTGGATGGAGTTTGCTCTGTGGCAAGGTTAACTTTTTCTGTTGGATCTGCTTCCGGGCTGCTTGGCATTGGTAACCAACTTAACAAGTCGATCTCATTCTCACTCTCCCCCTGACTGGTAAGGTGGTTATTGTAAAAATACTCAGTTTCAAGGAAATCACAGTTCATGGTGGTGATGATTTGACGGGTTTGGGAATTGTAACACCTATATCCTTTTTGATTAACCCCATATCCCACAAATACACACTTGACTGCACAAGGAGAGAGTTTGGTGCGTTCATGTTTAGGAATATGAACGAAAACAGAGCACCCAAAGACCCGTGGTTGAAGAGTAAGGGCAAGAGGTATGGAGGCAAGGGTAGACAATTTCTGTAGTGGGGTTTTAAGTTTAAGAGTCCTAGTAGGGAGACGGTTGACAAGGTAAACCGAGGTTGCCACGGCCTCGGGCCAAAACGAGGAGGGGACACGAGACTCAATCATCATAGCACGCGTCATTTCAAGTAAAATTCGGTTTTTTCTTTCGGCTACCCCGTTTTGTTCAGGAGTGTGGGGGCAAGTAGTTTGATGAATAATCCCTTTTTGTTGACAAAACGTTTTCATGGAATTATTAACAAACTCCCCCCCCATTATCAGTTCTAAGGGTTTGAATGTTTTTCTGAAACTGAGTTTGAGCCATAGTATGAAAATGAGTAAATTTTTCAAAAACTTCAGATTTGTGTTTTAAAAAATATACCCATGTCATCCTAGTACAATCATCAATAAATAACAGAAAATATTTAAAACCTTGTCCCCCTACCACGGGTGAAGGACCCCAAACGTCAGAATGTACTAAAGAAAAAATAGAGTTCACTTGTGTATCATTCGATTTGAAAGATTGTCTATGACTTTTAGCTAAGACACAAGTCTCACAAGAAAGAGTATCACTTTGGATTAACTTGGGAAATAAAAGTTTAAGGTATCCTGTGGAAGGATGTCCTAACCGGCGATGCCAAAGCCAAGCTTCCCGGTTTGCAGTTCCGTGAGCCAGCATCACATTGCCTTTTTGAGCAATCTCATCCACATAGTACAGTCCATTTTTCTCAGTGCCACGCCCAATAATCTCCCTCGTCCTGATATCCTGAAGAAAACAGAAGTGAGGATGCATTAGCATGGTACAATTGAGTTCTTTAGTAACATGACTAATTGACAACAACTTATGAGATAGGGACGGAACATATAGACAATTGGATAATCGCAAGGTTGGGGAGATTTCTATAGTTCCGGCCCCTTCTACTTGAGTTATGTCACCATTAGCAGTTTGCACATGAGTTCTAAAGGATTTTGATGACTCAAGTATATCAGATTTGTCAAAAGTCATAGTGTCGGTAGCCCCACAATCAAAAATCCAATTTTTTTCCCTATTGATTTGTTTATTTGATACTTGACATGCAGTAGGGGTTCTTTTCGAATTTTCACAAAGCTTAGGGTCAGAAATAAAATTGTGCATAACTGTGGGGCTGTTTTGAATAACATGGGGTTCATTCTGGGGTTTCTCTAAACTTAAGGGACTAGAGTGCAACAAATGGGGTTTCTTTTGTAATTTTCGGAACTCAGGGGACTGAAATTGATAATAAGGAAAAGTGGAAGGGTTTGATGGATATTCATCAAACCCTATACCTGAAATCTCCTCCATTTCTCTCAAAGGAGCCGCCTCCTTCTCTCCCCTGCCTCTCTCGGATTTTCCGCCTCCACCCACTGCTACCGCCGACCCGGCGGTTTCTCGGCCATCAACGCCGGCCGCCGCCTTCCCTTTTGCCATTTGAGGCTTGTGATTGTCTTCCCACCATTCGGGGTAGCCGATGAGTCGAAAACACCCCTCTCTGGTGTGCTTCGTCATTCCACAGTGAGTGCAAACGAGCTTGGATTTGTCCTCCTTTCTTGTTTTCGATGATGGCATGCCGGGGCCTCTGCCGCCGGCGGTACTGGCAGCGTGTGGCAGAGGTGGTCTTCCTTGCGTTCCAGAGTGGTGGCGGGAGGAGGCGAGTCCAGTCCCTATTTCTCCCGATGATGAGCCATTGGTTTCGGTAGAGTTGGTTGCCGGCTGCAAGATCTGTAGTCGGGCGGCCTCTCGTCTTACTTTTGAGAAAGCCGATTCGGCTGAGGGAATGGGCGTCTCCTTGAGGATGTCTCGCCGGATGTTATCGTATTTCAGATCCAACCCAGAGAGGAATTGATAGAGTCTCCGGTTCTCGATTAATTTCCGGTATTTATTGATTCCTTCTTCACAACACCCGAGAGGGTTCGGCTCCCTTCGATCGATGGTGAGCCAAATCGCCTGCAGTTCGTTCCAATAGTCCTCTAGAGTGAGTGATCCTTGGCTTACTTTGTTGGCCTTAACTTCAAGGTCGTAGATCTGAAAAGGGTCAACTCCGCTTCCATAGGTGATGGCGAGGCTATCCCAGACAGCTTTTGCCGTTTGGTGTTGAGCGAAGTTTACCACTAGCTTCGTTTCCATGTTCTGTATGAGCCATGAAAAAACGGAGAGATCTGCTTCCTCCCATTTGTAGTAGTCGGGATCCGTTGTTTTTGTAGGTGGTGGTCTGCCGGTGATGTGGCCGGATTTCCCTCTACTTCCTATGGCCACCTTCATGAGGCGAGCCCATAGGGCGTAGTTATTGCCGTCTAGCTTGAGTCCCAGCGAGACAGTGTTTGAGTTTTGTACTAAATTTGCAATCTGTAGGGATAATTCTTGTGAGGCTGCTGTTGGTTTTGGATTGATAATTTGGGTTTCTTCTGACATGTTTTGTTTTGTGGCTTGTTTTCAGGGGAAACAACGTGGGACAAGAACAGGTTTGATCGAAAAAAAAAGGTTTGAGAAAGGGTTTTTGAAACTATGATGATAATTTTCTGAGTTTCAAGGATGCAGCCTGCTTTGATACCATGTTAAAATATGATATCGTCATAATAGTAAGAGAGAGTGATAGATTGAAGATTGTTTCTTGTATTGCTTTTTTGATCTGTAGAATACAATCACCCTTTATAGGGGAGAAGAAACTAGTACATGGAAAGTTAAGAAAAGGAAACATAAATTAAGGGATCCAAATTGATGTGATTTTCTCTTGATCGATTCTTTCCTTTCAACAGTTTTTACAGAACTCAAATCACCATCACCGCTACCACTGATAGTTTCCCAATCGTTGTTGCCGATGCCGCCAATACCAACACCAACGTCAATACAACCTCCACCAACCGAGGCACCCCCAGGCTTTCCGCCTTCACATGCAATACCACAACCACCACCAATAACTCCTCCGGTGAGTCCTCCGTCAATCCCCTCCCCACTCAGTCAATCACCACCATCTCCGACCCTCAATTGCCGCAACAAAATGTTACTCCTTCTGGATTATGGATACACTGACTTTGATTCACCGGGCAGTCCTATTCCAGCAGTCGGCAATGAGGTTATTGTGGGTGAAACCCCGCCGATAATCTCAATTTCTCTACGACAAGCTAGGGTTTATCTTGACTTGTTTAATCAGCCGTTTGAGATTCACATTTGGCTTGGGTCTAAAAATGAAGAGCCCAACCCAATCGTGATATTTGGGCCCATTACGAGTGGCCCAAAAGCTTTGATTGTGGCTGCCCACAGCCCAAGTGCACAGGTTTTTAGTGGGGACTTTTGTCGAGCATATGGTGGGCATAGCTTTATCAAGCTTTTAACTGATTTTCAGCCGGAGCTTGTATCAAGCAGGGATCGTATCAAGAACTCTGCCAAGGGCAGTAAGGATAAGCCGAAGAAGATTAAGAAGCTTAAGATCACGGTAGCGGAGGCCGCCGCCAACAACAGTGCTGATGATCTCGCCGCTTTTCTCTCCAGCATTTCAGAATCGTATGAAGACCAGCAAGGCATTCAATTGATGAGGTTTGCGGACTATTTTGGGCGAGCATTCTCGGCAGTGATTGTGTCACAGTTTCCGTGGCTCAAATTGTTCAGGGAGTCTGCCGTGACTAAAATTGCTGATGTTCCTGTTTCTTATATTTCTGACTCTGTTTACAAGACATCAGTTGACTGGATAAATAATCGCTCCATTGATGCATTAGGGACATTTGTGTTATGGTCACTTGATAGCATTTTTTTTTTGCTGACTTGGCAACCCAACTATTGGGGTCTAAGGGTTCTAAGCAAGGAGGCCAGCCTACATCTTCATAGTCTCAGGTTGCTATTTTTTTTAAGTTTTGGCTATGCTGTTGAGGCGAAAGCAGCTTCACCTTGAGGACAAGGTGATTGTGAAGGAGTAGGGAATGTTACGCCCAGCCCATCTCTGGCTCGACCCTATTATGCTTCAGCCCATTAGCCCATTAGGTTTTTATTATTAGATATAAATAATGTAATCTCTAAGCTTATTGAGGATGGAATGAATATTTTGGTTGATAGTTATCAAATCTCTCTCTTCTCTCTTGATTTCTGGAGTTTGAGCTACTCGAATTGCTCCACCATTGATACGGATCGTATCAATGGAGTTGAAGTAAAGTTCGATAGAAATTCGTGTGAATGCAAACAATGATTGAATCGGAGCTCGGATGATGAAGAACGAAGTCATACAATATTATTGGATTGATTTCTATCATTCTATCCAACATTTCTGAGTACGTGAAAGTAATAAAACTTCCAATCTCATAATTCAATATACTCTATCTAGAAAAATAGTCAAACTAAATCATAAGGGAACGAGTATATTAGTCAAACCAAGTTCAAAATTATTGCTAGTACTATTGTATAATATTATTTTGATATAGTAGCTTTATCATCTCTTATTTCAAATTTGAGTTTGGTTACTATATAATATGCTTGAAGCAGGCTTTCATCACATTAGTGTTGGAGCTCGAGTTGTGATGCTGAAGAGGAACCAATTGCTGCAGACCCCAAACAGTCTTATTTGATTTATTATAGTATGTCACTTCATGATTGCCGTAGCTACAAGGCGAAAACGAAAAAAAAAAAAAGGGCCTTTAAGAAAATGAGATTTTTGTCATCAAATAGAGATAGCCCGTGATTGTCTTTCATGCCCGCGTGACTACATAACTTCAATATTAATCCCTCCGTTCTAATTCACTTTATTTACTTTTTACACACTCCTTAATCTCATTGCCCAAAAGTAATAGGACACTACTAAAGGGACGAATGGAGTAATTATTAAATACAATAAATTAAATAACAATAATTAAATAATTTAGAACTTTTAGCTTTTGAAAAGCAAAATCATTAATAACATGTTTTTAGTATCTCATTTTCAATGCACAAAATTGTTAGCACATTTAATATTTTTTCATACATGGTAATCGGCAAATATAATTTTATCAATTTTAATTAAAAAAAATTCTATTCACGCTATAGTAACTGTTATACTTAACAATATCCAATATCTACTAGAAACATTAAGCTCATGTTTGGTTGCGTGTTTTTGGAGGTTGGAAACGAATTCAATTAATTAAATCAATTGTTTGTTGTTTGGTGTGGATAATAAAGTAACCATTACCCTAACTTGAGGGTAATTCAGTCACCTAATTTGTTACCCTTCAAAATGGAAGAGAAACAAAAGAAAGAAAATCTCTTACTAATGATTCATTTCCATAGTTAAACCAAACACTCAATAAAATTAATAGTTATTATTACCATTCCACTCATTTATCTGATTCCATTTCCTTTCCATTCCTCTACTTGAACCAAACGAGCACCAAATTAGTAGTATGAAGTTTTGACAGACTCAAAAACTTCTACAATTAACTTAAATCGCCATACCTTGCACTAAAACCAAACTCACACACAAGATCATAGAACATCTCATATTTTATCACATTGTTCCACGAAATGTCATATACACCAGTATTTCATATGTGTGCTCTGGCTCACGACTACCCTTGTTGGAGACCTCAAACAATCTTCTTTGTATTACATAATTCCATTCAAAATATTCTGAAACAGAATACACGCTGATTTGCAATGGAATAGCAATTGTGAGGTCATAATCTGTCCATGCAAAGTGATGATAAACAATACCGATTCTAATACTCTTTTAACTTAACCACATCAGACTATTCTTATGCGGAAAAGCTTCATAGCCACGACTATAGGATTGCAGTAGCTCTATGGAGTCGAGTTGATGCGTATCAAGATTGTACAAAATGCAATGCCGCCATTCCCTCCCAAAATAATAATATTCGTCAAAATTAAACGCCAAAACATGTGGATATTTAACCCAACCAAGTGGCTCAAGAACTGCACCATCTTCAGGAGCTAACGGTTGAATCCTGCATTTCTGAGCTCCCAAGTCGACGTTGGGCAGCGCCTTCCTCCACTCGCCCATCTCTTCCTTCATCTCCCAAACCTCCCACGACAGATCCCCACACGCAACCAGGAGCGACAGACACCTCCCAGTCGACAGATAATAATAGTCGCATTCATTGTACTCATAAGGGGCTTCACTCAGTGTAATGATCTCCGTCTCCACATCCATCGTTGCGCAGTATCTCCCCCCTCCCCAATGCAAGAACCCTTCACTAGTCAAGGGAGCCTTACAGAAGAAAAATAACTTGACATGGTCGGGGAGGTGGTGAACCTCGACGTGCCTCCAGGATTCTTCGACTCCAACAGTGAGCACGTTAAGACCACCGTGAAAGTGTTGCTTCCTTCATACTTTGATGTTAAGCACTGTGTTAGGGCAACCACACCAGTGCACACAGAGAAAAATTGCAGCGGAAATAAAAATGGAAGACACAAAAAAGATGGAAAATTCTTCAAGTTATTAATTATAACTTGAAGACGCCTTATGGCAAAATGACTAAATGAAGAGTGAACACTCACGTTCAAACCTTTACAATGACTAAGATTTGAACACCCGACACTCTTACAAGAAAACAAAAACTAGATTCAAGAGCTAGGCTCCGAAATCTGACCAAACAAATGAATGCTATCTCTAATGTTAACCTAACACAAGACACAACACTCGTACACAGATCACTCTTAAAGCTTGAAATCTTTTTGCTCGAATCGTGTTATGTTCTGAATTTCTCCTTGATATTTATAGATCTTCTGAACTTGATCTCCAAGGTAAGAATTCGTGGGTTGGGTAGTAGACAGAGTGACCGTTGAGTTGGTTGAAAGAATTAGTCTACTCAAGCCACTCCTTCCTTGTTTTTAGGAGCTGCCCAACAAGCTCCTTTCTTCTCTCAACAAGAGTTTCTCTCTCTCTCTCCTTTCCACTTCCTTCTTTGTAGGAGCCGAAGGTTTCCTAGTCTTGACTTGGTCAGTTCCCTATCAACCAAAGACGTGAAGAAAGAGCAAAACAATAACAAAGCATTTGTGAGTTTAATTTGGAGTTAGAAAAATAACTCCAACAAACTCCCCATTTTTGCCTTTCTTCACAAAACACATACACTCCCCCTTGCTGTAAACACAAAACACATACACTCCCCCTTGCTGTAAACTCCCCCTGCATACATACTCTCTGCAAAACAACGGTGAAGAAAGCGCAAAACAAAAACGATAATGTTGGAGTACATGTGAGCATAACACATACGTTAACGCACACTAACAAAATAAATCCCCAAAAATTAGGTAAGTTAGTATGGAGTTAAAACTCCAACAAACTCCCCCTTTTTGCCTTTCTTCACAAAACACAACCAAGATCTCCCCCTTTCTTCGATCTCCCCCTGCACAAGCAATTACTAACACAACAGTCGTCAAAACATGCAAGGAATACAAGGCAAAACCGATTAGAGAGTTCAGAAAACAACATCAAGTCACCAAAAACAAACAGAAGGTTCATCAAAAACCAACTGCCAACAAACTCCCCCTGTCTCCTCTAAAGATCTCTTGATTTGGTCATTTTGCATGTTCTCTTGCTTCCTCTGCATCTGCTGCAGCATCATCTACTCCCCCTTTTTGGGAAGAAAGAAACTCGACAAAGTTCTTCTTTGTTTTCAAATGGTAGAGTTCCATATCGTTGACGCGTTGCTAGAGAAATTCCTTTCTGGACACGGTCCACCTGAGCTAGAGTTGAGGGGAGAGTTCAGAGCTAAACTAATATGTGTAGCTAGGCTTGCTAGGAGAGTTCAATCAATATGAGTAGCTAAAGCGGATGTATGTGTTGTCCGGAAAGAGGAGGACTCAATGATTATTCGTTCGCCGGAACCAGAAGTAAAAATTTTGGTGGATAAGGATCCCGTAAAAACTTCTTTCGAGCAATGGGCCAAACCGCCATAGCATCGGGTGACCAAGTATGCGATCCTATCTGTGCAGATTTCCCAACAGCACCAATAAGAAGTAAAATACAAATAAGAGTTATGGCATTAAATCTCATATTGCAAGAAATCCAAGAATTTCTGGAGACGAAGATCTGCCACTGGTACTGTGACCATAGCATCTGCCGCAACACTAAAAACAACTTGAGAAGTTCAAAGGTTGTCTACGTCAAACAAAGATGATGATGAAGAGTGATGAAGATGATGTGATTGCATGGCAAAAAATATAGAGAAAAACAGATTCAAACACTCAAAAAACAAAATCGTTGAAATATCTCTTCATCACAATTTTGAAATTTAGGGTTAGAACTTAAGGAAACCAAGATAGAGATAGGCACAAATCAAAAATCATGGAAAGCTTCAAGATTCACAAAAAACCGTGGATAGAGAGAGAGATCCCACAAAAAATCGGACACTGGTAACTTCCCAAACGTTACAGATTTTACGCCTAATATGATTTACCATGTTACCATAACATCCACTAACACATATCTCAGCTTTTCATAATTCACACATACAAGCACATTATCAAGTAAAATTCACTCATTTTTAGTGACATAGAGTGCATCGTCGCAGCGAACGACGTGCCCCTAGTCTAAACTTGTGAAAGCAATCGAGGATGACCATTTTGTAAGGTAGCATCGTCGCAGCGAACGCCGTGCCTCCAAACTACTTTGGTTTTTTCTGTGCTTTAAATAAATTATACACACACATATGCTGAGTTAGTGTAGAGGAACATGTTATAGTAACAGAGACCATCACACGGGCAAAAACACGTTGCATCCAAAAGAATAGTCACTTTACACATGATGCAACAAATAAACCCTCTTTATTTAATCACGAAAGCAAAGGCCAAGTGACCTTCTTAATGTGGTAAATCTCTCAAAAACCAAGGGTTTTGTAAAAATATCCACAATTTGATTTTTGGTTTGAACAAAGTCTAGCTTGATTACCTCTTGTTCCACCAAATCGTGAATAAAGTGATGTCGGATTTCAATGTGTTTGGTTCTTGAGTGATGAACCAGATTTTTCGAGATATTAGTTGCACTGATGATATCACAGTACACCATCATCTCATCGCACATCACACCATAATTCGACAGCAATCTAATCGACTCAATTTGTGCCACAGATGCGAATGTATCATCGGAATCCACCCATTCAACTTGAGTATAGCCCTGAGCAACCAACCGGGCTTTGTTCCTCACGATCGTTCCACATTCATTGAATTTGTTCTTGAATATCCACTTTGTGTCGATCACATTCCTGTCAGTAGGTCTACGAACCAAATACCAAACATCACTCCGAACAAATTGATTTAACTCATCTTGCATGGCAAATACCCAAAACTCATCACGTAAAGGCTCTTTAACATTTTTTGGTTCAAGTTTTGAGACAAAACACATAAAATCAGGCAAAGACGTGCAAATAAAAGATAAGCAAATCATTTTTCGGTAATCTAATGGTGCTCTACCTCGTGTCTTCACACCATCACTCACATTACCTATCACTTGAGAGACTAGATGATTTTTGCGTATTCTTCGAGAAGGCTCACATTTCTCACTCCCTTTTTGAACATCTGCTACCATATCTTTTTCGTTGTCACTTTGATCTTCAGGGATCTGTGATGTGGTGGCTTCTGTTGTCTCAGCATTTTCTGTTGCATTCCTTGATGTGGTAGCTTATGTTGCCTCAGCATCTTCTGTTGCATCTGTCAAAGGGACTAGTACTTCTATCACTTGATATTCCATGTCATTCTCATCTGTAACACTACTCAAATAATCAAATACCACATTGACAGATTCTTGAACCGTTTAGCTTCTCAAGTTAAAAACCCGAAAGGCTTGACTATTCGAGGAATACCTGTCACGACCGGCCTTAATTAGAGATAATTAATCCGGGAAATCGTGACTAGGGAAGGGATTTAAGAAGCGGGGTTTAGAAAGGGCACATTTGACTCATTCATAACTCGATTATAGACATTAATATCTAGCATTAATTCTTGAAATAAAATTTAAGACATTGAAGCATTGACGCATTTAATTAAAAAAAAATACTCGATGAACCCGAGTAAGCATTAGATATTTCTTTGAAGAGTAATTGGCATATAGTTATAGACTTGACTAAATCATAATCAGTGTTTGCAGCGGAAGGCAAGACTGAGATACATGTATGCAGACACATATCCTTTCTGAGCCTATTCTAAGTTCGACAAAAGCTCCACTCAGCAACACTTCATCGTTCATCACAGCTCAACCTGCACATTCATAAACATATGCAGGGCTAAGTACAAAAGTACTTAGTGGGCAGTTGCCAAAAACTAAATTATAAGCTTAACATTTTATCATCAACCACAGCATCATATAAGCGACATGAATCTTCTTTCAAGTTCTTTGCATACTATCATTTTCAAATTCATAAATAGCGTAAGTGCATTCCTCATCATCAAAAGTCATATCAATAAGCATCGTGTCGTGAGGAAGATCCTCAACGAACACAGGCATCGCGCCGTGAGGGAGGCCTCCCTCAGCGAACACGGCATCGTACTGTTGAGGGAGGCCTCCCCCAACAGACGCTAGCATCGTACCGTTGAGGGAGGCCTCCCTCAACGGACGTTTGACCGGCCAACCCTCTCATTGACTCACGGTCGCGTTGCATATATAAATATATATCCTGACAAGATAGCTATCCGCTCAGGAATCGATTTCGTTAACATCATCACATAAGCATTAGATAATAAGCATAAAGCATTAAAGCGTAACTCACATAGGCGTTAAATAATAAGCGTAAAGCATTAAAGCGTAACAAAGCATAAATTACATAGGCGCGTAACAAAGCGTAACTCACTTAAGCGTAAATCACTTAAAAGCGTAACAAAGCATAAATAATAAATAATAAAAATTTAAGTCGTAATTAAGCGTAAATAGCATAGCGTATATTATTAAAGCGTGACAAGCGTAGATAATAAAGAGAAATAAAGTTTTAACTCATTTAAGCATAATAAAGTAAATAGCATAGTGTAAATTATTAAAGCGTAACAAAGCATAAATTACATAGGCGTAAATAGTATAAATAGCATAGCGTAAATCATTTAGCGTGAAGCATAATAAAGCTTAACTCATTTAGGCATAATAAAGCATAAAACTTGCATAGTTCTTTAATAGCATTTTATCTTACGCGTAAGAAATTGCCCACCTGATAACAAGGTTTTGCTAAGGTACTGTGACTCCTTGAGTAATTCTTACTCTCGCGTTTGACCTTAATCACGAGAATATAAAATAAGACATTGGCTCGAGGAAAATTCTCAATTAATGAGAAAGCGTAATTTAACTGTGCATGAATCTTGTATGCATGAACTAATTTTCTGAGCGATAATCGGGAATTCTACTATTAATCCTCGTTAATAGATTTAGCTAATTCTCGTCTAGCGTGGTCGAATAAAACTTTAAAATCCTTAATATGAATTATTTTGAATCATTTCATCTCAACAAAACTGTAGAGACTTAACTTCAACTAATAAACTGCTTTGACTCCGAACTCTTATGGAGTCTAATTTTATATCAGTAGAAACCTCTTTGAGTTTAGTTTAATTGAAAAAAAAGTATGTTGAAAAACTCCAAGTAGTTTAAGAGATATAGCGATTTTCACATCGCCTACCAGATTCGGCAGTTTCTGCCAACTGAAAGTCCAGATTTTTGAAAACTAGAAAACGTTACCGGAATGACCTCCAATTGTATATGCAGTTAGCTAACACATATATCGTTATACAATAAAAATTTGAGAGCTAAATATCAACATATGGTTACTGAAATAATTAACCTAATCATCTTCCTCATGACAGTTTCAGCAGATACTGGCAGTAGACATCTTGAATTTTAAAAGGGTAGTAAACAAAGTTCAAATGACATGAAACTTTGTACGAATATTCACCACACTCCCATCTATACCCCAGAAATTTCCCATAATATAATAGAAACGGGAATGCATCGAAATAAGGGCGTCAACTTACCCCTGTCCAAGTGAGCACTAATGGAAGTTGTTCACCGGGGGTTTTTCTGGTCGTCGTTCCGCGATGGTGTTTAGCCGCGAAGGTCTACGACTTAGTCTTCCTCGTGCGAGGTAGATCAGGCTACACAACGGTGGTTTCTCGATCCTTTTTCCTCGTAAGGATAGTGAGAAACGAAGGCCGTAAGTTGGCCGGTGGCTAAGTCGGGAATTCGACGTTGGCCTCCGAAGGATATTGCGGCCTTTGGTCAGGCAAATACAAAGAAGGCTTCGGCCTTTCGATTGTTGGATTTGGTAGCCTGAAGATGGAGGAACAAGTACACGTTCCTGGTTCACGGCCTAGTGGCTGGTCGGCGAAAAAAAACGGGCCGACGAAGGGAGCTCACTTGAGCTTAAGAAGTATGCAAAGTTGTGTTTTGTGCTTGGTTGGCTGCTGTGCTAATGAATTCAGGAGTGAATAAACTCTTGGGGTCCAGATTGCAGCTGAAATAAACTCTCTATGATTTTTGGTGCATAAAGGAAGGAGGGGGAATCGTAGTTGGTGATTTTCAGGCTTCTATGAAGCCCTCAATTTATAGGCAGATTAGCCCGCAAAACTTGAAAAACTATTTACAGCAAGAGTGGAAATTTTGCTGCAACTTTTGACAAAAATGAAATTGGTTGGTGGCTGCCATATTTTTTTGACTAATAGTGGAATTCCATGTGAGACTTTGAAAAGTGGAGTACTCATCATAGGGTGCGTCTGATCCTAGTTGTATCTTAGCATGGCTTCAAATATTAAATTGTGACTTTTGCAGGGAAAAGAGTATGGCCTTAGCAGAGTTAAAGAAAAGGGGCTGCTATGCGTGTACTATCCATATTTTATTTCTTGATTTTGTATACTCTATTGATAGTGTAGGAGCGTAGGGAGTGTGAAAAAAATGATGATTGTAAGTAAATAGAATTGAGGTGACTAATAAAAATCTCTTGCCTTGATTAATTAATCAAGTATTTGTAAAACTAATATTGGGTTCTACTAAATAACGACGCTTCGTTATAACTCTCTACGAATTAAATATCTAATTTAACTCGTTCTTAAATTCGGAATTAGATCACGACTTCCAAGTAAATAATAGAAATAATATTTCTATCGCATATAAATTAATAACTTGACTTCGCTAAGTCAGTTATTAAACTGGATAATAAATTATTGAATGCTTCAATAATTCAATTGCGATCATATCACGCAATGGCATCAAATTCAGATTTCTGAGCTGAATTAGTTGATAACTAAACACTGGATTTACCATAACTGAAGATGCAATATCACAATTATTGCAATCACTGATCTTAATAAAAATTAAATAAAAGAGCGGGCTACTACATACTACCTCCCTTAACAAAATTTCGTCCCGAAATTTGCATACTCTGAGATGTTTAAGGTAACTAATTTGTTCCTTATCTTCTACACTTCTTGATCGCAAATTATTTCAAGTATCTCGATCATTTTGGGTTCTTCCGGTATGGCATTATGGTTTCTGCGATTGTTATTGCTTCTCACAGAGCGACCCCTCTTAGGCGGTATTCTGATAGCAGGGATGTGTCAATTAGTACACTCTAGCATAATCTAATACAAGCCTCAAAAGAATTCTTGTAAGGTCAACTTATTATAACTTGTAAACAAGTCATGACTTCAATGACAACATTGATGTAATAAGCTTTAAGGGTCATTAGCATCTCAAATCCATGAGTCATAAAAATTCTTAAGCATATAATATCACATCATCTAAATTGGATACTTAGGCATAAGTCATGGAGATTTATAGCGGCTATAAAATCACGAGTTTAAAAATTTATTCTATACGTATCACTTATCTTGTTGTCCTCACTATAGTCACCAAAAGATACAGTCGAATTTCTTGTATGTTTGCTTCTATGTTCTGTCGTAGTGGTGATCTCATATCTTAATAGCTCTATGTTCATAGGGACTCTTACCATAGGCATACTTAACCGTGCTTGCGTAAATCATTTCCTTCAAACATAACATAGCTATTGACAGTTACACACTTTGTTATTACGATAATTCGCACTTTTCGTAAACATTTACTCAAAACATGGAAGAGCTTACCATTCTGCTTCGTTGAGTGTGATGCGATGAAGTGCTGAGCTTTGTCGATTGAACTCTAGACACTTTAGTGTTCCATTCTAAGTTTGGCTTAAATAAACTCTTAGACTCAGAGCAAACGAACTGCTCTGATACCATTCTGTCACGACCGGCCTTAATTAGAGATAATTAATCCGGGAAATCGTGACTAGGGAAGGGATTTAAGAAGCGGGGTTTAGAAAGGGCACATTTGACTCATTCATAACTCGATTATAGACATTAATATCTAGCATTAATTCTTGAAATAAAATTTAAGACATTGAAGCATTGACGCATTTAATTAAAAAAAAATACTCGATGAACCCGAGTAAGCATTAGATATTTCTTTGAAGAGTAATTGGCATATAGTTATAGACTTGACTAAATCATAATCAGTGTTTGCAGCGGAAGGCAAGACTGAGATACATGTATGCAGACACATATCCTTTCTGAGCCTATTCTAAGTTCGACAAAAGCTCCACTCAGCAACACTTCATCGTTCATCACAGCTCAACCTGCACATTCATAAACATATGCAGGGCTAAGTACAAAAGTACTTAGTGGGCAGTTGCCAAAAACTAAATTATAAGCTTAACATTTTATCATCAACCACAGCATCATATAAGCGACATGAATCTTCTTTCAAGTTCTTTGCATACTATCATTTTCAAATTCATAAATAGCGTAAGTGCATTCCTCATCATCAAAAGTCATATCAATAAGCATCGTGTCGTGAGGAAGATCCTCAACGAACACAGGCATCGCGCCGTGAGGGAGGCCTCCCTCAGCGGACACGGCATCGTACTGTTGAGGGAGGCCTCCCCCAACAGACGCTAGCATCGTACCGTTGAGGGAGGCCTCCCTCAACGGACGTTTGACCGGCCAACCCTCTCATTGACTCACGGTCGCGTTGCATATATAAATATATATCCTGACAAGATAGCTATCCGCTCAGGAATCGATTTCGTTAACATCATCACATAAGCATTAGATAATAAGCATAAAGCATTAAAGCGTAACTCACATAGGCGTTAAATAATAAGCGTAAAGCATTAAAGCGTAACAAAGCATAAATTACATAGGCGCGTAACAAAGCGTAACTCACTTAAGCGTAAATCACTTAAAAGCGTAACAAAGCATAAATAATAAATAATAAAAATTTAAGTCGTAATTAAGCGTAAATAGCATAGCGTATATTATTAAAGCGTGACAAGCGTAGATAATAAAGAGAAATAAAGTTTTAACTCATTTAAGCATAATAAAGTAAATAGCATAGTGTAAATTATTAAAGCGTAACAAAGCATAAATTACATAGGCGTAAATAGTATAAATAGCATAGCGTAAATCATTTAGCGTGAAGCATAATAAAGCTTAACTCATTTAGGCATAATAAAACATAAAACTTGCATAGTTCTTTAATAGCATTTTATCTTACGCGTAAGAAATTGCCCACCTGATAACAAGGTTTTGCTAAGGTACTGTGACTCCTTGAGTAATTCTTACTCTCGCGTTTGACCTTAATCACGAGAATATAAAATAAGACATTGGCTCGAGGAAAATTCTCAATTAATGAGAAAGCGTAATTTAACTGTGCATGAATCTTGTATGCATGAACTAATCTTCTGAGCGATAATCGGGAATTCTACTATTAATCCTCGTTAATAGATTTAGCTAATTCTCGTCTAGCGTGGTCGAATAAAACTTTAAAATCCTTAATATGAATTATTTTGAATCATTTCATCTCAACAAAACTGTAGAGACTTAACTTCAACTAATAAACTGCTTTGACTCCGAACTCTTATGGAGTCTAATTTTATATCAGTAGAAACCTCTTTGAGTTTAGTTTAATTGAAAAAAAAGTATGTTGAAAAACTCCAAGTAGTTTAAGAGATATAGCGATTTTCCCATCGCCTACCAGATTCGGCAGTTTCTGCCAACTGAAAGTCCAGATTTTTGAAAACTAGCAAACGTTACCGGAATGACCTCCAATTGTATATGCAGTTAGCTAACACATATATCGTTATACAATAAAAATTTGAGAGCTAAATATCAACATATGGTTACTGAAATAATTAACCTAATCATCTTCCTCATGACAGTTTCAGCAGATACTGGCAGTAGACATCTTGAATTTTAAAAGGGTAGTAAACAAAGTTCAAATGACATGAAACTTTGTACGAATATTCACCACACTCCCATCTATACCCCAGAAATTTCCCATAATATAATAGAAACGGGAATGCATCGAAATAAGGGCGTCAACTTACCCCTGTCCAAGTGAGCACTAATGGAAGTTGTTCACCGGGGGTTTTTCTGGTCGTCGTTCCGCGATGGTGTTTAGCCGCGAAGGTCTACGACTTAGTCTTCCTCGTGCGAGGTAGATCAGGCTACACAACGGTGGTTTCTCGATCCTTTTTCCTCGTAAGGATAGTGAGAAACGAAGGCCGTAAGTTGGCCGGTGGCTAA
This sequence comes from Salvia miltiorrhiza, assembly GCF_028751815.1. NCBI lineage: Eukaryota > Viridiplantae > Streptophyta > Magnoliopsida > Lamiales > Lamiaceae > Salvia > Salvia miltiorrhiza. The sequence continues at coordinate 56,919,976 of NC_080393.1, forward strand.
GTCGGGAATTCGACGTTGGCCTCCGAAGGATATTGCGGCCTTTGGTCAGGCAAATACAAAGAAGGCTTCGGCCTTTCGATTGTTGGATTTGGTAGCCTGAAGATGGAGGAACAAGTACACGTTCCTGGTTCACGGCCTAGTGGCTGGTCGGCGAAAAAAAACGGGCCGACGAAGGGAGCTCACTTGAGCTTAAGAAGTATGCAAAGTTGTGTTTTGTGCTTGGTTGGCTGCTGTGCTAATGAATTCAGGAGTGAATAAACTCTTGGGGTCCAGATTGCAGCTGAAATAAACTCTCTATGATTTTTGGTGCATAAAGGAAGGAGGGGGAATCGTAGTTGGTGATTTTCAGGCTTCTATGAAGCCCTCAATTTATAGGCAGATTAGCCCGCAAAACTTGAAAAACTATTTACAGCAAGAGTGGAAATTTTGCTGCAACTTTTGACAAAAATGAAATTGGTTGGTGGCTGCCATATTTTTTTGACTAATAGTGGAATTCCATGTGCGACTTTGAAAAGTGGAGTACTCATCATAGGGTGCGTCTGATCCTAGTTGTATCTTAGCATGGCTTCAAATATTAAATTGTGACTTTTGCAGGGAAAAGAGTATGGCCTTAGCAGAGTTAAAGAAAAGGGGCTGCTATGCGTGTACTATCCATATTTTATTTCTTGATTTTGTATACTCTATTGATAGTGTAGGAGCGTAGGGAGTGTGAAAAAAATGATGATTGTAAGTAAATAGAATTGAGGTGACTAATAAAAATCTCTTGCCTTGATTAATTAATCAAGTATTTGTAAAACTAATATTGGGTTCTACTAAATAACGACGCTTCGTTATAACTCTCTACGAATTAAATATCTAATTTAACTCGTTCTTAAATTCGGAATTAGATCACGACTTCCAAGTAAATAATAGAAATAATATTTCTATCGCATATAAATTAATAACTTGACTTCGCTAAGTCAGTTATTAAACTGGATAATAAATTATTGAATGCTTCAATAATTCAATTGCGATCATATCACGCAATGGCATCAAATTCAGATTTCTGAGCTGAATTAGTTGATAACTAAACACTGGATTTACCATAACTGAAGATGCAATATCACAATTATTGCAATCACTGATCTTAATAAAAATTAAATAAAAGAGCGGGCTACTACAATACCCTAGAAGAATACCTTTATCACATTTATCATCAAATTTATGAGGTATTCTTTGTCATTCAGTATGTAACACACACAACCAAAAACATGGAAGTATTTGAGATTTGGTTTCTTACCCCACAATATCTCATACGGAGTTTTGAACGTACCTGGTCTGATGTTAACCCGATTGTTAATATGGCATGCTGTGTTCACAGCCTCTGCCCAGAAATGTTTTGACAAGTTCTTCGAGGTTAGCATCAGTCTTGCCATTTCCACCAGTGTCCGATTCTTTCGTTCAACCACTCCATTTTCTTGTGGCGTCTTGGGAGCCGAAAACTATTGAAATACTCCTTTATTTTCACAAAACTTTGAGAATGACGCATTCTCAAACTCATGGCCATGATCAGATCTTATTCTTGAAATTCTCACACCACACATATTAGCAATTCGTGTAAACCAGGTTTTAAAAAGGTTTCGGATTTCTCACGTAGGAAGAATGTCCATGTGTATCTTGAGAAATCGTCAACCAAAACATATACATACCATTTTCCTCCAATGCTTTCGATTTCAACTGGACCTACCAAATCCATATGAATCAGCTCGAAGCACCTTGTTGTGCCGAAATGTTGCTCAATATGCTGGACAGCACTGTGTGTAGCATGGATCTGCATTCCCTTTTGGCAATTCTCACACCCAAATTTTTCCTTTTGTGTCAGTATGGGAAGTCCACGAACTGCCTCCATCTTTGATAGCCTGTTAAGATTTTTGAAGTTAGTATGCCCTAATCGTTGATGCCACAACATGCTATCGTCTATTTTTGCCTTGTTGCATTTTGGTTCATCAGCCAAATAGCAATTATCAACCGATCTTTGACCCTTCATAATACAACAATTTTGACTATCATTCACTTCACAAGAATCTTTGTTGAACTTAACATGCAAATTATCATCGCATAATTGGCTTATACTAATGAGATTTGCCATAAGCCCTTTAACATGAAACACATTCTTAACAGTAGGTAGTCCAGGCACATTTAAAATACCTTTACCGATGATCTTACCTTTCAATCCTCCACCAAAAGAGACATATCCTCCGTCACATACCTGATATTTACTCAAGAGCGCATTGTCACCTGTCATGTGACGGGAGTATCCGTTGTCGAAGTACCACGAGCCTGAAATGTTAGTCTTAAAAGCAGTAAACACAACATTGCATTTCATCTCATCATTCCTTACCCATCTCATCACACTCCTCCTTACCTTCTGTGATTTTTTCTTCATCTTAGCTTTAGATTTCTTTGCATTAACAAAAATCCTCTTCTCGTCGTTGAATTTCCTAAAACAAAACGGTTGTATGTGACCAATTTCAAAGCAATAATGGCATACATACCTTTTTCTCCGTTTTTGTTTCTGCTCTATGGGAGTTCCTTCAACCACAAACTCATTCCCATGGGTTGATTTTACTTTTGTTTTCCCCGGTGTGGGGTTAACAGCGGGCGCAGGTGTGGGCATAACATTGAATCCTAATCCAGTGGTTTCCATGCTACCTGCGGACACAAAATCATCAAACCTATGTTGGCTCGAATTCCATTTCTTGATGGTAGCTTGAGCTTCGTCCAGTTGGTTTGTGATGTGATCGAGCTTGACTTCCTTTTGAGTAACCAATACTTCAAGCTTCGCCAAGGATGCTTTTAGCTTGGTGTTCTCATCCTTTGAACTTTCAAGCTCCTGCCCTTGCTTCTTCCATTTTCCAAGGAGCTCGTCATAAAGCTTTTTGAGCTCTATGACGACATGTATGACCTCTGCGGTGCTTTCTTCAGTGTCACCTACACAGGCATTAAAGCACATAAAATTTGAATAATAATCTGAACCATACCTGTTGGAAATAGGGTCCTCTTCATCATCAAGAATTGGTGGTCGCATAAAACCCAGATTGCCAGGCTCCATGTGGAAGCAACTGTTACGATAACAACGAGGATCACACTCAGTGTGTCGAGTGTTGGCTCTGTTACCAATTGAAAGTGTTGCTTCCTTCATACTTTGATGTTAAGCACTGTGTTAGGGCAACCACACCAGTGCACACAAAGAAAAATTGCAGCAGAAATAAAAATGGAAGACACAAAAAAGATGGAAAAATTCTTCAAGTTATTAATTATAACTTGAAGACGCCTTATGGCAAAATGACTAAATGAAGAGTGAACACTCACGTTCAAACCTTTACAATGACTAAGATTTGAACACCCGACACTCTTACAAGAAAACAAAAACTAGATTCAAGAGCTATGCTCCGAAATCTGACCAAACAAATGAATGCTATCTCTAATGTTAACCTAACACAAGACACAACACTCGTACACAGATCACTCTTAAAGCTTGAAATCTTTTCGCTCAAATCGTGTTCTGTTCTGAATTCCTCCTTGGTATTTATAGATCTTCTGAACTTGATCTCCAAGGTAAGAATTCGTGGGTTGGGTAGTGGACTGAGTGACCGTTGAGTTGGTTGAAAGAATTAGTCTACTCAAGCCACTCCTTCTTTGTTTTTAGGAGCTGCCCAACAAGCTCCTTTCTTCTCTCAACAAGAGCTTCTCTCTCTCTCTCCTTTCCACTTCCTTCTTTGTAGGAGCCGAAGGTTTCCTAGTCTTGACTTGGTCAGTTCCCTATCAACCAAAGACGTGAAGAAAGAGCAAAATAATAACAAAGCATTTGTGAGTTTAATTTAGAGTTAGAAAAATAACTCCAACAAACTCCCCATTTTTGCCTTTCTTCACAAAACACATACACTCCCCCTTGCTGTAAACACAAAACACATACACTCCCCCTTGCTGTAAACTCCCCCTGCATACATACTCTCTGCAAAACAACGATGAAGAAAGCGCAAAACAAAAACGATAATGTTGGAGTACATGTGAGCATAACACACACATTAACGCACACTAACAAAATAAATCCCCAAAAATTAGGTAAGTTAGTATGGAGTTAAAACTCCAACACACCGTAGTCAGCTGCTAGGCGTGGTGGCGATTGGCAAACAGTGTACTGTTGAATCACTTTATACGCCAAGGAAGCTGCAGAATATGCAAAACCATACTTGAGCCAGCCATAGGATAGGCGTCTAGGTAATGCTGGGAGGAGGAATGACTGCTTCGTTGCAGGATTCACAAGGAGGCAGTAATCTTTGGCGTCCATCTCCAGAATCTCCAGAACCAAACCGTTGCAGGTAGCAAGAACTCCCCATTTGGAGATGTGATTTAGCTCAGATGTGTGGATTTCACCGTCTGCGTCCGCTGTTACATAAAGTGGATGAAGTGGCAGAAGGGGGCATAAAAGGAGTCCATAGGTAGCACCGTGCATCTGGGCGTTGATGAAGGCATGAGAATGGATAATGTGGCACCACCGCCGGCAGACGAGCCTCGCTCTCTCGTAGAGATGATCGGCCGGCAATCGGAGGAGAATTTCGAATAGTAGGTCTGTGGGGAGGGACTCTATGTTTGTTGGCCCTCTCCTTTCCAACGTATATCATATGCTTTTATTGAATACAGATATGTCATATATATTGTCAGAACATGCATCTTATCTACAAATTTTTGTTCTGTATACATGTGTTTTATGAAAGAAAGGCATGTGCATATGAAACAATGGAAAATATGGGGGAAAGTGCTTACCGATTCTCTACTAAGAATGTCGGAATGGGGATCCGAATCGCTACAGCAGCGGCATGGAGGCGACGGCTTGCGGAAGACTGGTTTCGTACGAAGCATTTCAGCTTGGTTGACACTTGATAGCTTGGAGAAAAAGAAGAAACACGTGAAATCAAAGAAATTGCTTGAAGAGGGGAAAAATTGTCTATCAGAAAATTCGTCGAACACACGGGGTGCAGAACGAAGAAACTAATTTTATTTGATTTTCTATTAGAAAGAAAATCAAATAACTCATGTGCATTACACATTATCCATCCGCTACAAAAATCAAATGATTTCTATGTACATTCATAGAGTGATCAGTATGGCGAGAGGAAGCTGCTTGAACTTCCGATATGATGAAGTCAATTTATAGTTGATGGAATGTGGAGCAAATGCCATACCAAATCGATCAGCAGGCGATGGAGATTGAGGCGTTGAAGGGATAATGAATGATTGTGGCGGCGTGAATGAGGGAGAATAGGGCTATACTTATTTAATTAGAACTAGCAGTGAGAACGTGCGATGCACGTTGAACATGTGTGATTTTTACTATGTAAATACAATTCATAGATATTTTTATATAGTTTTGAGTATTTGTATTAATTCATTTGACTATAATTGTAATTTAAAAATGAACCAATGCAACTATTAATGAATAAATTTAAATGTAATAAATTAATATTCATAATATAACTCTAAATAAAAATGTAAAAAAATCTATGAAAAACATCCTAAATTATCTAAGTACGGAGCAAGACGAATAGAAAATGCTTTTCGTTGGTCATCATTCAATTTTAACTCTGCATCTTGATCTTCCTCAGGAATTTCTATCGACATCTCATCTTGTATCTCTCTGGAACAATTATTTTCTATATTAGCATCAGAAGAAGGAATGTGGGAAGATCATATGAATTTATATCTTTTCCCATGCTCTCTAACAAAACTCTTAAGCTCAACAATGTCTTAGAAACATGTTATCGAATTGAAGTATTGGTGTCCCTTTTAAAGTAAGTATCCCATAGAATTCTTACAACTGTCGAAGCACAATGTACCATAATTATTGCAAACAACCTGCGTACTTCATTTGGCATTTTAAATGTTATTGCCTCATTCATGCAATCGAAAATGCTTTGATTAGCTTCTAGTAAACCCCTTTTTGTGCCGCTTATTTGAATGTTGAGCATTTTATACCATTTACAGTCAATAAATGTTGGAAAGATGTTGGTCCCCTAACATGATTCAACATTAATTTTTCATAGTATCTTTCTCCTTCAATCGGACTTACTACATTTATACGTCCAATAACACCAATTTTATGCCTTTCTGTCCAAAATTTGTCCTTTTTACTCCATATATACGTAATGCTCTAGAAATTCTCTGTAGAGATATTGCCTTGCCTTTTCACTTGTAGTACACATAAAAAAATATTCAGTTAGCATTGCTTTTGAAACATGATCGTGATAGGATACAAACTGTTTATTAGAAAGGTGAAGCTGTAAGTTGATAATTGTTGGAGAAATGTCATTCAGACTAAATTCATAAATTATCCACATTGCTTCTTGTGCAGATACCCACCGTGCATCTTGAAATTGTTTGATTTCATCAATTTGTTGCGGCTCATCATCTTGGGTTATATGAACTGCCGCCCTGCCACCCTATCATGTCCCTTATAGATATATTTGTTCAAATACTTAACAGCTGTGATATCAGAGCATACCTCGACATTAATATGACAATTGTATCTAGACAATAGATGTGCATTATATGGTGCAACCCAGTGGTTGTCTAAGTCTGCATTCCGAACACGTACATTTATCCATTTTTTCTTCTTCTGTAAATTGGATATCCATCTTTACCTTGTTGTGTGCTTTCACAATATGGTCGTGGATAATGGCATTTGCATTTTTCTTTCACCATACAAGGATTATTTAGATTTTTCTCTCCACAATGTCCATGCATCATATGTTTTTTCACCAATTCAAACAATTCGGAATTGTTTTCTACATCGGGAAGTTCGGCACTTACAAACTTATCTATTTCACTTGTCGTATTCAACTTATACTCAGACTTGAAAATTATCAGCATGTGGTAACTCTCTTTTTTGAAATTCAACTACATCAACATGTGCAGCTACATGTCCAAAAATTTTCCTCTTGAATACAAGTCTTGCCATTTTGCTAGAAATACTCGTGTAGTTAAGTCTGGACGATCTTGAGTTGTTTGACCATCATATAATGCTTCTTGAATTTCTTTCCACTCTAGATTGCAAGTCATTGTAATGAATAGATCTGGTTTTCCAAATTTTTGTACTAATGTAATCAAGATATCTACGACGTATATCTCTTGGTCCTCCTATAAATGTTTCTGGTAGAATAATTCTTTTTCCAACATCATTCCCTCTTAATTCTCCATTAAAGACACTATCCACAATTCCTTGATACAATTCTGCTCTCATACTTGATTGGTTTGACGAAAAAATTCAGTCTTGTTGCCTCCAATTTTATATACATATCAATTATATATTGTTGTAATAATCTTTCAGCTAATAAAAGTATGGATTGTCTTGGATTTCTAATATGTATCTTATAGCAAATATATTCTCTACACGATACAATCTTAACGTTTTCTCTTCTAACACCTATAAATATAGAAAAATACAACATAAAAATAATAAAAGTTATATTATAGTACTAAGTGAAATAAAATAAAATATAACAATATGCAAAACAAATAATTGTGTTAACAATTCCTTAATTATATAAAAGAATCTCAAACCAATTAACAACCAAAAGATTTTCCATTCAACATGCGTTTAGAAATTTAATTAATTAAATGTACTCATTATCACCTACACACTCTAAATACAAATCAACACTTTATAAATTTATGTCATCCATGTACCAATAGTTAGTGGTAAGAGCAGGAAGACTTCAAAGTATATTTTTATATTTTGCACACACTTAAATCCAAAAGTTTAATACTATAATTTATCAAATTATTAAAATCAATTTATAAACATTATAAAAATATAAAATATGATAACTACTTAACTAATTTTATCATCAATCAGTCAATTTATAAAAAGTTAATAGACATACCTTGTTCTCTGCAGTTACGGTTCTTGCTAATAAAGTAGAAGTAGAAATAAAATTTGTGCTACGAACTGAAGAGGTTGGATCTATCTTTTTAAAGTTTTGATGACAACCTGTTTCGCCTATTGGAAAAAGAAGTAGATATTGCAATGGATCATAACATCCATAATAATGCTTTATTCTATATCTATCACCGGAATGAGCATGAATTACAATATCGCGCTCCAATGGGATATTTTCATTATTACCCTCAACCCATATAGCTGCAACTTGATCTGCATGTGGAGAATTATATATATACTCGTTGATCTAAGTTGATATCTTTGGATATATGAAGCTGAACATTTTCCATTGAAAGATAATATTTCAATCTTCGAAAGAATTTTGCATACGGGTGTTAATCTCTAAAATTTCCTTGAGCATCTTTACAATTGCTTCTGACAAAATTTGATTTCACATTGGATTTCTAATCTGTATCTTATAGCAAATATATTCTCTACATGATACATTCTTAACGTTTTCTCTTCTAACACCTATAAATATAGAAAAATACAACATAAAAATAATAAAAGTTATATTATAGTGATTAGTGAAATAAAATAAAATATAACAATATGCAAAACAAATAATTGTGTTAACAATTCCATAATTATATAAAAGAATCTCAAACCAATTAGCAACTAAAATATTTTCCATTCAAACTGCGTTTAGAAATTTAATTAATTAAATGTACTCATTATCACCTAAACACTCTAAATACAAATCAACACTTTATGAATTTATGTCATCCATGTACCAATAGTTAGTGGTAAGAGCAGGAAGACTTCAAAGTATATTTTTATATTTTACACACGCTTAAATCCAGAAGTTTAATACTATAATTTATCAAATTATTAAAATCAATTTATAAACATTATAAAAATATAAAATATGATAACTACTTAACTAATTTTATCATCAATCAATCAATTTATAAAAAGTTAATAGACATACCCTGTTCTCTGCAGTTATGGTTCTTGCTAATAAAGCAGAAGAAGAAACAGAATTTGTGCAACGAATTGAAGAGGTTGGATCTATCTTTTTAATGTTTTGATGCCAACCCGTTTCACCCATTGGAAAAAGAAGTGGATATTGCAATGGATCATAACATCCATAATAATGCTTTATTCTATGTCTATCACCGGAATGAGCACGAACTACAGTATCGCGCTCCAATGGGATATTTTCATTATTTCCCTCAACCCATATAGCTGCAACTTGATCTGCATGTGAGAATTATATACCTGTTGATCTAAGTTGATATATTTGGAAATATGAAGCTGAACATTGTCCATTGAATGATAATCTTTCAATCTTCGAAAGAATTTTGCATACGGGTTGATCTCTGAAATTCCCATGAGCATCTTTACAACTTCTTCTGACAAAATTTGATTTCGCATTATGTTAATTCTGTTCTAAACCTCACTTTGTTTGTCATAAAAGTATAGTTGAAAAAACGCAGGAGATGTATATTGTGGGGTCAATCCAGGAAGATCATGAACCATTGCTTGTGCTCGAAAAAATTAAACTCTATGTCTTGCAGATGCGAGTTCTTTATCCAATTTTATTCCGAACGAAGTAAATTAAAATATACTATTATAAGCCCTAATATTCCTTCTGATACTAATAGCTTCTTGTGATTGGGTTGTAAACAATTAATCCAACTCGGGAATAACTTCAGAAAATGCAAGTTTAATTTTTCCATAATCACAACAAAAATTAGGTGGTTCATATTCAAATCTTCTAACACCACAATGAATGCAATCAAACACCTTGTTCAATTCATGTAGCAATGAATTTAAATGGATAAATAATATAAATAATAAAACATTAATAGTTTATCATAACGTATATTAAATGTATTTTTATCTTAAAAGAATGTAATACTTACAATTCAAATCACTTGCATTTCATTTACGTTTCTTTTGCTTTTGTAGATTGCTTCTTTGTCTATATACTTCATTAACTGCAATATATAAATATAAATATATTAATTAAAAAAAATTGATTTGTGCTCATGTTGTGTGACATGTGGTGATTATAATATTGATAATTAATATATATACCTGAAGATGAGCTTGTTTTGCGCAATGTAACTTCCATGCTCATAATTAGTATATAAAATTTCAAAATCCTGCCAATAAATATTTATTCTGTGACGCGACAACAATAAATAATTAAATGTCACATCCATCATGAAATATACTAACCAATTCTTTGAGCTCTAAGCTGCTCATAAAAGGTCCTGTGTTCCAAATTCTACAACCATTTCTATGTTCGGAGCGAGAAAAGAAAGAAAAAAGAAAAAATGATCTCCTTGGACACCATTTTTGTTGGAATTGTGTTAAAAATGAAAGTGGGGATTTTTGTCCCACATTGGTTTTGCTATCAAAGTAGGTGGAGACCCTTAGGCTATTTAAGGAGTTCCAAGGTCTTTGATACAATTGCACCAATCACTACCTTTAGTCTTGTGATTACTTCTAGTTTGAAATTCCTTGCTCTTTGTTTTAGAGGGGTGAGAGGTTTTCAAAGGCTTGTAAGAGTGTAGTGGTTGTGAGTCGAGAGGGTGAGAAATACTGTGTGATTGTAGAAATTTATCATATAGTAATTTTTCAGTGTGTCGTGGTTTTTTCTCCGGATTTGGAGTTTCCACGTTAAATTCTTGTGTTGTTAAATTGTGTCTATTTTTATTCTTATTTCTTGCTTCTACCAAGTTTGGATGGGGAACTGATTTCCCAACAATTGGTATCAGAGCCTGGCTGAGGTCTCTTGATATTCCAAGTATGCTCTGTGGTTGCAACATTGTCTGATCTTCCACATCAGAAAGGATTTCTTGAGAAAGATCCGGGCGGGGTGTCTCTTGCGAGACGGCTGTTCATTTTGGTGGAGAAGCGGTACGTCAAGTCAACTTCAAGTCCAAATGAAGTTCGACGTGGAGAAATTCGATGGAATAATGAATTTTGGCTTGTGGCAAGTGCAAGTCAAGGATGTGCTGATACAATCTGGGTTACACAAGGCCCTGAAAGGAAGTCCGGGTGCAGTCAAAAATCCCGGTGCAGATGATGACGCAAACAACAAGTCCGGTATGAGTGATGAAGATTGGGAGGATCTGGATCTGAAGGCGGTAAGCACAATTCGTCTCTGCTTGGCCAAGAATGTACTTGCAAATGTACATGGGATTTCGAGTGCGAAGGAGCTTTGGGAAAAGCTGGAAGCTCTGTACCAAGCAAAAGGCATCTCGAATCGGTTGTATTTGAAGGAACAATTTCATACCTTACGGATGGATGAAGGTGTGAAGATTTCAGATCACTTGAGTATTCTCAATGGCATTATCTCTGAACTGGAGAGTATTGGAGCGAAAATTAAAGATGAGGATAAGGCGTTGAGACTCATCTTGTCTCTTCCACGTTTCTATGAACACATGAAGCCAATATTAGTTTATGGGAAGGAAACTCTGGTCTTTGCTGAAGTCACGAGCAAACTTCTTTTGGAAGAAAGAAGGCTGATGAGTGAAGGACGTCCTTCATCGGAAAATTCAGCAATGGTGGCCTTTAGCAGAGGGAGGAAGAAAGACTCCAAGGGCGTTGTTTGTTGGAGGTGCGGAAAACCCGGCCATACGAAGCGAAACTGTCCAGGTGGAGCTCGTCAAGGTGGAGCGGATTCGGCAGAAAGCTCCGAACAAGCAGCTAACATCGTGTTTGATGATGTCCTTTGAGGACATGAATATCCTTATGGCATGTCCAATGGCCATGATAGAGGATGTGACGATGTTAGTTGGACCACATGTGCATGGTTTTTTGGCATGGATGCAGGTGTGTGGTGAAAAGTATGTCGATGGCTGATGACTTCTAGGAGGGCCAAAAGCTAGAAGGTTGCACCAAAAATTTCAGCAAGGTTTTTTCGACATGTGCCGAAGTAAAATTCTTAGAATGGTTTATTCTAAGTGTTCTACTCATTTGGTGGAGTAGGTTTATTCTCTTTTGAGGATGATGGTTCTTTGTGATAAGAATCATAATTGTCGGTGAAGACAATGGTGTTTTTTCTTTCATTTTTAACAAGGTGGAGATTGTTGGAATTGTGTTAAAAATGAAAGTGGGGATTTTTGTCCCACATTGGTTTTGCTATCAAAGTAGGTGGAGACCCTTAGGCTATTTAAGGAGTTCCAAGGTCTTTGATACAATTGCACCAATCACTACCTTTAGTCTTGTGATTACTTCTAGTTTGAAATTCCTTGCTCTTTGTTTTAGAGGGGTGAGAGGTTTTCAAAGGCTTGTAAGAGTGTAGTGGTTGTGAGTCGAGAGGGTGAGAAATACTGTGTGATTGTAGAAATTTATCATATAGTAATTTTTCAGTGTGTCGTGGTTTTTTCTCCGGATTTGGAGTTTCCACGTTAAATTCTTGTGTTGTTAAATTGTGTCTATTTTTATTCTTATTTCTTGCTTCTACCAAGTTTGGATGGGGAACTGATTTCCCAACAATTTTCTTATTTCAAGATTCTCCTTGTCAAAACTCAATTGAACCTCTTTCTTCATGGATTAACAAATATACGATCAAAATTCCTTTCACATGCACCCAGGAATACAATTTTTCATGCCTAACATATTCATCCCACAAATATATTCAGATTAGCAAGAAAAAAAGTTATTTTTTTAATCTTTCGCACTGTAACTACTCCAATTTATAAAGTTGCCGCATAATCCAGCCATCTTAACAGCAAAAAATATAAAGATAGTGAACGTTTCCTCTCATCACAGAAAAACTCAAGTAGATTTCAATATCTTCAAGAAGACAGCAAATCAAGGACTTCAAAATCCCAAAAGTCGAATCTTTAATTAGCCATGATTAAAGCACTGCCCAACAAAACAGAGATGGGCTCCAAGAACTGCATTCTAAAAAGTGAATATATGCCCGATGCTGAAGACACACGACATAATGAGAACGATGAAGCTGAAGAAAGATCAAGTAGTAGAAAGCTAAAACCCCCTAACTCTTAACACAGAGTTCACTAACATAATTTAGTGGCAAATAAAACAAAAACACTAATAAAAAAAGAAGCAGCTCATATTACAAACAAACAACATGCAGATCGAACCAAACATCACAAGACAAATGGTTACAAACAACAAAAAGGAATGTTAATAATAATTATAAGTATAATTCTAATCAAAATAAATATAAACACGTCCAATTCATTTACCAAAATAATGCTAATTAACCGACGAAGCGAGAATCAAAACTAACCTCAAACGGCCTTCGAAGGGAGGAGGCAGCGGTTATCAATATTTCAGAGAAAATTGATTCAAATTTGTGAAGCAAAACTTCTCCTTCCGTTTATTTTGCATTATTAATTTCTTACTGGAGCACCTTCTTCTGGACTTATACCTTCAGCTCTGAAAAAGGTCGCTGTACATGTATCCAACTGAACAGCGAGGAACTTGCATTAGAGGTACACCTTTTATCACTATCCTTTTCCATGGCTTACTCTTTAGAGTTGTTAATGTAATTCCTATGTGAATGATGTAGCTAACTGCTAACATGATATGGATTGCTTCTAGTGCGAAGCTGATGAAAAATTTCATTGTATTTCAGGTGTTTGATGAATATGCATGGCAACCATCTAAAAGAAAATGTAATAATTTTGCTAAGATTAGATGGGTTATCCATTCAAGATGGAAGTGGAGTCACCCGACAGAGAGTAAAAAGAAGGTCTTCTCACTGGTTTCAAAGGCATGCTTGAATGTGTTTTTGTAGGAAACTACTGCAATCATACGTGAACACAGTACCATCTAGGTGAATAATTTGAAAGTCGCGGCAGTAGTTTCACGAATGACAAGGTTAAATATAATATCAATTGTTTGGCTGTGGCATAAAGGCTAAACTGATCAATTCAGTACAATTAACTATAAATATGGTATTGTAGATAAAACATGAGATTGCTTTGGGTTGAAAGTTGGGTTGCCCCTATCACAATGTTTTCTTCATTAACTGCAAATTGACCTAAAAGGATATAGTACAATAGACAATAGTCATGAGTGATGCGCTGGCGTGGTTGAGATATAAAGATGAAATAGTATTGATGAAAAAAAAAAGTGGTGTAGCAAGCGAGAATCAAAACTAACCTCAAACGGCCTTCGAAGAGGGGAGGCGGCAACCGGAAAAAGACTAAGAACAGCGGTGAAGCACGGTGGACCGGAGTCTCAGAGCGGCGGCAAGGTTGTATGCGATGGTGCGGAAGGATGGGTTTGAGGTTAGTTGTGAAGAGATAATGGATTGAGTTGGAGAAGAATTAGAACTTTAATTAATTTTTATTTATATTTAGAGTTTAGTTTAGTTAGTGCAGAAGATAAAGATTTTGATATATATAAATATATAAGGAATTATAGTGAATATCATACACATTGCACCTCCAAAGTTCAAAACATGTCCTTCTTCCAGAGATAATTATATGATATTCCTTAATTCACTCAATGTCATTCACTTTAAAAAAGAAAAAGAAAAAGAAGTCAAAATCAATTGAAAAAATCGTGAGGCAAATTTATATTTTAGGGGTAAAATAGGCAATCCACAAGTTGTCCCTTAGATTGCCATTCACTCTTTTTCTATTAGTATAGATATAGATTAGAATTAGAATTAGAATTAGAATGGGCCAATTTTTGGGTTTTAGGTTTATTTGGGTTTGGGTGGGAAACTGCTGTATTTATTTACGTTTACTCCGCCGCAGCGTACGAAATCAGTCATCCGCAAGCAGCCGCCTCCGCCTCCGCGCCGCTGCTGCACCGACGACAGCGTTTCTGTATTCAATAAAAAGGAGATGCCAACAAACATAGATTGCCTCCCCACAGACCTATTGTTCGAAATCCTCCTCCGTTTTCCGGCCGATCATCTCTACGACAGAGCGATGCTCGTCTGCCGGCGGTGGTACCACATTATCCATTCTCGTACCTTCATCAACGTGCACGTGCAGATGCACGGTGCTACCTATGGACTCCTCCTATCAGCCCCATATGAAAAAGCTCGGCCTATTTATATAACAGCCACCGCTGACGGCGGAATCCACACATCTGTGCTAGCTTACCGCTCCGATATGAGAGCTCTTGCTACCAGCAACGGTTTGGCTCTGGAGATGGCTGTTGGGAAGGATTGGAGATATGACTGCCTCCTTCATCTTGTGAATCCTGCAACGAAGCAGTTATTCCACCTCCCACCATTCCCTCGAGGCCTATCCTATGGCCTGTTCGAGCATGGTTTTGCATACTCTGCAGCTTCCTCGGCGTATAAAGTGATTGCACCGTACACTGTTTGCCACTCGCCACCACACCTAGAAATTGACTACGGTCTTGACGTGCTCACTGTTGGAGTCGATGAGTCCTGGAGGCACGTCGAGGTTCACCACCTCCCCCACCATCTCAGGCGATATCTCTTCGACATGCGTCCCTTGACTACTGAAGGTTTCTTGCACTGGGGAAGGGGGAAGTGCTGCGCGACGATGGATGTGGAGACGGAGATCATTACACTGAGTGAATCCCCTTATGAGTACAATGAAAGCGACTATTATTATCTGTCGACTGGGAGGTGTCTGTCGCTCCTGGTTGCGTGTGGGGATCTGTCGTGGGAGGTTTGGGAGATGAAGGCAGAGACGGGCGAGTGGGGGAAGGCGCTGCCCAACGTGGATTTGGGAGCTGAGGAATGCAGGATTAAACAGTTGGCTCCTAAAGATGGTGCAGCTCTTAAGCCACTTGGTTGGGTTAAATATCCACATGTTTTGGCCTTCTATTTTGTCGCCTTTTATGGGGAGGAATGGCGGCATTGCATTTTCTACAATCTTGATACGCATCAACTCCACTCCATAGAGCTACCACAATGCTATAGTAGTAGGTATTTTTATGAAGCTTTTCCGCATAGGAATAATCTGATATGGCTAAGTTAAAAGAGTGTTAGAATCGTTATTGTTTATATTTGGTTTAGTTGAAATAGCTTATATATCATATATAGAGATACATAATTATTTGGTTTAATTAAAAGAGTTTGTATATTATAGATACATTATTGTTTATAGCGTTTCAGATTATCTGCAGATATACAATATTTCTTTTTTCAAGACACATCAGTTTATGTTGGCCGAATATTTTTGATCATGTTACCTTAACAGTCACATGTTATTCGATTGCAAATACAAGCTTAAAAGTAAGACAATTATTTTCCAATAACTCATGCACACTACACATTATCAAACGAAGCCAAAAAATTGGCTTATATCAAAGATCGTAAACAAACACCAATCATATCATTAATGGTTTATATATATAACTCAATCATGAAGTAACATACAAAGAAGATTGTTTGAGGTCTGCAACAATTGGTTCCTCGTTGACGACTGGTTGCCTTTCAAACAGAGATTATACCATGAAATGATAAAAGCCATAATTCTAGCATATATACCGCTCCAATGAGACCCCCTAATTTTAGTGAAATTTTTATCAATCATATGGTTGATATTGTATCTGGATGGTGATTTTTTTTCGCAGGGTTCGAATCCTGGAGGGAGCAGAATATTTTAAATTTTGTTATTCATCATCAATATATATTGCCTTGTTCATCAATATATATGTCTTATTCATTACCAATTTTTAAATTTTTTTTTTCATCAGTATATACATCTTGTTCGTTAGATATACGTCTTGTACATTAGAATTATATGTCTTATTCATTGTCCTCATGTTACACGAAAAATAGGAGGTCTTACTGGAGCACGCCCCTATATATATATATATAGAGAGAGAGAGAGAAGATCAAATGAGAATGGGCATATACCGTCGGTAAACACTCGAATCCCACCAGAATAACAAATACCAACGGCGTTACCGGCGGCCGCCGCCCGTCGGTAAATGCTCGTCGGTGATGATGACACCGACGGTAAAAGACGGCCGCCGTCGGAGAGTGGCGGTCTTTTACCGTAACTTTTCCGGCGGCGGTCCCGCCGTCGGTAATCTGACCGGACGGCGGCCGCCCTCTTGTCGGACCTCACCGATGGCAGCTGCCGCCAGTGATCACCGGCGGCCAGATACCGTTGGTAATTGTCGCCGAACGATGTTGTTTCTCGCCGAACAATGGTGGTCCTATCGCTAGGAGATATCGACGGCATTTGCCGCCGGTAATATATTTTTTTAATTTTTATTTATTTATTTATACTTCACAAGTATTTTCATATTTATACTGTTTTTTTAACTTAATTGCATACGCTAGACTAACTTCCTAGTGGGTCGCCCATCTTAGTTGTGCTATGAGTCAAACATGCTTAACCTTGAAATTCCCTTCAAGTGGTCATGAGTACAGAATACTCGTATTATTGATATATCTAGTACATTTGATTCATTTAAACTCTATCTCAATATACAATATCATACATTTATAACCTTATAATTGTCGAGATGATATCCAAGAGATGTTGTAAATTACGGATCGATCTCGTTTTCGTCGGTATTTTTATTTCTAAAAATATTTATTTTATTATTATTATTATTATTATTATTATTATTATTATTATTATTATTATTATTATTATTATTATTATTATTATTATTATTATTATTATTATTATATCAATCTAGCTTATACCCCATAAGTATTTTATTTTGATATTTGTAATATATTATGAAGTCAATTGTTTACGTTGAACTCAATTGTATACGTCTAGTACCTATTAATTCATTTAAACTCTTTTTCAATATACAATATCATACATTCATAACCCTACAATATGTCGAGATGATATCAATGAGATGACGTAAATTATCGATCAATATCGTTTCGTCGGTATTTTTATTTTGAAAAAAACATTTATTTATTAATTTATTATTATTATTTAAAAAAATAATCAATCTAGCTTTTACTTAAGAATAGATTTCAAAGTAGATTAGCAAAACAATCTTGTTTAGATTCCACAATTCAAAATGATTAGTAGATATATTATATAGATTGTTGAATAATCTTAAGCCTGAGATCTCCATTAATATCAGCTACAATGAATTGATAGATACATACATTTATTTGTTTTAAATATTATCTCTGATTTATTTTACAAGTTATAACTTGATTTAAAATTATAATTTCTAGAATTAAGAAAATGCTCTATAAATTGCAAACTTAATAGTTTATCGATATATTTGTAAATTACTAACGATAAAATTCTTAGGTTCCAAAGTTATTAATTTATAATGATTTTATTGTATTTTTTAAGAAATCTAGCTGTCATTGAATTTTCAAACATGTACATATCACTGGACCCCGGGATTTTTCAAAATTCCTAGGGGTATTTTAATAAAATAATAATATAATAAAGTAATAATTTGTAGAGAACCCTGATCATATATATAAATATTATAAATTAATAATTATTAAAATATTACAATTATGAATACTATAGTAACTTGTATTGTGAAGGAACCTTCTTCTGTTGATATTATTACCAGTAATCAACATTGGGACATTGTATTGGAGGCCCTTTGCCAAAACAGCATTTCATAGAGAGCTAAGCTAGCAAGGAATTTTTTTCATTAAATAGATTCCAGAATTATCCTCTACATAAAAAGGAATACACAATATAAAATTCAAACCTCATCTTTCAACATATATAACAATTTCATTAGTAAAATGAAATCCACCGTCCTAACCCAAACAAATCTTCATAATGAATTCTAGCGTCCCAAAAGCACAAATGTTAAATTCAAGATTATGATCACAAAATAAAACTAAATTTTCATTAGAAAATGATGGATAAGAAAAGATGAGAAAATATTATTATTTTCTCATTTTCTTTATTCATATGTTTACTAGAGATGAAAAGATTAGAAAATTAAATGTTGAAAAATATTTTCACCCCTATCTTGGACCAAACTTTCATTTCGTGGTAAAATTTGGAATTTTCAGAATTCGTGGGAAAAATGGAATTTTGTCATAGTTTGTGATATTCCACGCAATTATCCCTTCATAAAAGTAATAATTATTGTGAACAAATGTAATAATTTTAAAACATTACTTTTATTAAAATATTATTGTCCAGCAGCCCACAATAATCACATGTTGCTTTCCTAACCTAACTAGTTATCTTGAAACACAAAGAAAGCATCTCTCCTATACAACTAAATGGAGTGCTCGAATCAATGATGGAGCTGTTGAAATATAAACTTGATTTGTAAGTAAAGATATTTTGTAAAGAAAAATCTAGATTCAAAAATAAAAATAAAATATAGGAAGAAAGTAGAAAAATCTAGAACCTAAGATATTTAGATTAAAAGGCAACTTGAATTAATTAGCTAACTATCTAGATTATTCTAGCAAATAAGTGTCCTAGAATAGTCTAGCAAATTAAGTCGGTTACTTAACCGACATAGTCATAATATATATATGTGTGTACACTTTGGTATTGAGGTGTAGAGCAAAAAAAAGCAATCAAGTTAAATAGCTTTAAAAAAGTGTTCCCCTTGTTCATTTCTTTGTTTGTCACGTCCACACACCCACATACACATTAATTCTTATATAGCCTCTTCATAAGTTTCATCCTCCAAAATAAATTTCTAAATAAATTTGCTTACATTCTCTCATCCTATATTCCAACAAAGTGGTATCAGAGCCACAAGATTCTACTTGTGGTATGGCGAATTTACAATCGTTTCAAGTCCCCATGCTCAACAAGAGCAACTTCGACAATTGGAGCATCAAGATGAAGGTGCTATTGGGAGCCCACGACGTTTGGGAGATCGTGGAGAATGGCTACGAGGAGCCGCAGGACGAGGCCGCACTATCCCAACAACAAAAGGATAGATTGCGAGACGCGAGAAAGAGAGACAAGAAGGCTCTCTGTCTCATTTATCAGGCGCTAGGGGACGACGATTTCGAGAAAATCTCAAACGCGAGCACCGCCAAAGAAGCATGGGAGAAGCTCCAGAACGCGTGCAAAGGAGCGGAGCAAGTAAAAAAGGTACGACTTCAAACTTTAAGAGGAGAGTTTGAGTCTTTACATATGAAAGAGTCCGAATCGATATCGGATTATTTTTCAAGAGTCTTGGCGGTGTCTAATCAAATGAAAAGAAATGGTGA
Source organism: Salvia miltiorrhiza (assembly GCF_028751815.1). NCBI lineage: Eukaryota > Viridiplantae > Streptophyta > Magnoliopsida > Lamiales > Lamiaceae > Salvia > Salvia miltiorrhiza. The sequence goes on from NC_080393.1 coordinate 56,940,027, forward strand.
AAAATTGGAGGATGTAAGAATTATGGAGAAAATATTGCGCTCACTAACCCCAAAGTTTGAGCACATTGTGGTGACGATCGAAGAAACTAAAAATTTGGAGGAGATGACGATCGATCTCTTGTTGGGGTCGCTGCAAGCATATGAGGAGAAGCAAAAGAAGAAGCAAGAAATTTCAGAGCAACTTTTAAAGTTGCAAGTAAGCCCGAAAGAAAAAGAAGAAGGTTCGAGCAATGGCCATGGACAATTCGGGAGAGGACGTGGTCAAGGTCAAGATCGAGGAAGAGGTCGTGGACGTGGACGAGGACGAGGAGGCTTCGTCAACAGTGGTGAAAGAAAGGAGTTTACAAGTGGTCGGGGGAGGAGCAACCCGCAGTCGAGGTACGATAAATCTTCGATAAAGTGTTATAATTGCCATAAATTTGGGCACTATGCTTCCGAGTGCAGAAGTGAAAAAGTAAGGATTGAAGAGAAGGCCAATTACGCCGAAAGTACAAATCAAGATATTGGTAGTGTGCTTCTGGCATATAAAGGAGAAGCTGGAAGACAAGATGACACGTGGTACCTCGACACTGGTGCTAGCAATCACATGTGCGGGAAAAGAAATATGTTTGTGGATCTCGATGAGTCGGTAAGTGGCAACGTCTCCTTTGGTGATGAATCTAAAATTCCAGTTAAAGGAAAAGGAAAAATTTTAATCCGCTTGAAAAATGGAAATCATGAATTTATTTCCAATGTTTATTACGTGCCCAATATGAAAAATAATATCTTGAGTTTGGGACAACTCTTAGAGAAAGGTTATGATATTCACATGAGAGATTATAACCTTTCAATAAGAGATGGCAAAAATAATCTTATTGCCAAGGTGCCAATGTCGAAAAATAGAATGTTTCTATTAAATATTAGAAATGATGTGGCCAAATGCTTGAAAGCTTGCTATAAAGATCCGTCTTGGATATGGCACCTACGGTTTGGGCACTTAAATTTTGGCGGCTTGGAGTTGCTATCAAAGAAAGAGATGGTGAGAGGCCTACCATCCATCAAGCATCCCGATCAACTCTGCGAAGGTTGTCTACTCGGGAAGCAGTTCAGAAAGCCGTTTCCAAAGGAGTCAAGCTCAAGAGCTCAAAAGCCACTGGAGTTGATTCATGCTGACGTGTGTGGGCCGATAAATCCAAGCTCCCTTGGTAAAAATAATTATTTTATGCTCTTCATTGATGATTTTTCTAGAAAAACGTGGGTATATTTCTTGAAGCAGAAGTCAGAAGTATTTGATGCTTTCAAGAAATTCAAAGCTGCCGTCGAGAAGGAGAGCGGACGACAAATCAAGGCCATGAGGTCCGATCGAGGCGGAGAATTCACGTCAAGGGAGTTTCTAGAATTTTGCGAAGCAAATGGAATTCGGCGGCCTCTGACAGTTCCGAGATCCCCCCAACAAAATGGAGTGGCGGAAAGAAAGAACAGAACAATCATGGAGATGGCGAGGAGCATGCTAAAGACGAAGAATTTGCCTAAGGAGTTCTGGGCAGAAGCAGTGGCGTGCGCGGTGTACCTATCCAACCGATCACCGACAAGGAGCGTGTGGGGAATGACTCCACAAGAAGCCTGGAGCGGGAGAAAGCCAGGAATTTCTCACCTAAAGGTATTTGGGAGCAAAGCCTACGTGCATGTACCAGATGAGAGAAGGAAGAAGCTCGACGATAAAAGCGAAGCATTCATCTTTATCGGGTACGACTCTAACTCTAAAGGCTATAAGTTATATAACCCAGAGACCAAGAAAACAGTGATAAGTCGAGACGTCGAGTTCGACGAAGAAGGAGTATGGGATTTCAGCTCCAACGGTGACTTCACCTACATCCCACAGTTAGAAGAACAAAGAGCAGAAGAGCAAGTTGGAGAAGTCCAACAAGAGCCAGTGACTCCACCAGCTTCACCAGTGCCAGTCACTGAAGACTCGCCACCATCTTTCTTAAATGAAAGAGCCACACCACGAGCAAGGAGTTTGGGCGAGATATATGAGGAAACTGAAAGGTTAGAAGATCTTACCTTATTTTGCCTATTTGCTGATTGTGAGCCTGTTAGCTTTGAAGAAGCAGCAGATAGTGAAAATTGGCGAGTCGCGATGGATGAAGAAATCAAAGCCATAAAGAAGAATGATACATGGGAGCTCGTGACACTACCAAAAGGGCACAAGGCCATTGGAGTCAAGTGGGTGTATAAAGTTAAGAAGAATTCCAAGGGTGAAGTGGAAAGATATAAAGCGAGGCTCGTCGTGAAAGGATATAGTCAAAGAGCTGGAATCGATTATGATGAGGTATTTGCTCCTGTCGCTCGCTTAGAAACTATCAGACTAATACTCTCTCTTGCAGCCCAAAATAGATGGAAGATTTATCAAATGGATGTCAAGTCAGCCTTCTTGAATGGGTATATAGACAAAGAAGTCTATATCAAGCAACCAATGGGCTACGAGGTGAAAGGGCAAGAAGATAAAGTCTTGAAGTTAAAGAAGGCCCTATACGGACTAAAGCAAGCACCAAGGGCATGGAATAGCAGGATCGATAAGTACTTGGAGGAGAATGGTTTCACCAAATGCCCTCACGAGCATGCTCTCTACGTGAAAGCCAACGGAGGAGATGTCTTAATTGTGTGCTTGTATGTAGATGATTTGATTTTCACAGGAAATAATCCAAAGATGATTGAGGAGTTCAAGAAGGCCATGTCAAAGGAGTTTGAGATGACAGACATTGGGCTGATGGCGTACTACCTCGGCGTGGAAGTCAAGCAACTCGAAGATGGGATCTTCATCACACAAGAAGGATATGCCAAGGAAATTCTCAAGAAGTTCAAGATGGAGGACTGCAAAGCAATCAACACGCCAGTGGAATGCGGGATAAAATTATTCAAGAACGATGGAGGAGAAAAGGTGGATCCGACATTATTCAAGAGCTTGGTTGGAAGTTTACGGTACTTAACTTGCACAAGGCCGGACATTCTTTATGCGACAGGACTCGTGAGTCGCTATATGGAGAATCCAACCACTACGCATTTTAAGGCGGCAAAGAGAATTCTTCGATATCTAAAAGGTACGCTCAACTATGGCCTGTTCTATTCAAGTACTGATGATTATAAGCTTGTTGGGTATAGTGATAGCGATTGGGCCGGAGACAATGACGATCGCAAGAGTACAAGCGGTTTCGTATTCTTCATGGGAGACACCGCTTTCACCTGGATGTCCAAGAAGCAACCCATAGTCACGCTATCAACTTGTGAAGCTGAATATGTGGCTGCTACATCCAGTGTTTGCCATGCAGTTTGGCTACGGAGTTTACTGGAAGAGCTTGGATGGCCACAAAAGGAGCCAACAACTATTTGTGTGGATAACAAGTCGGCAATCGCGCTCTCAAAAAATCCGGTGTTTCATAATCGAAGCAAACATATTGACACCCGCTTTCACTACATCAGAGAATGCATTGCAAAGAAGGAGGTTCAAGTGGAGTATGTAAAATCACAAGATCAAGTTGCCGATATTTTTACCAAGCCGCTCAAATTTGAGGATTTCGTCAAGTTCAGAGTTTTGCTCGGAATGACAAATCAAGTTTAAGGGGGAGTGTTGAAATATAAACTTGATTTGTAAGTAAAGATATTTTGTAAAGAAAAATCTAGATTCAAAAATAAAAATAAAATATAGGAAGAAAGTAGAAAAATCTAGAACCTAAGATATTTAGATTAAAAGGCAACTTGAATTAATTAGCTAACTATCTAGATTATTCTAGCAAATAAGTGTCCTAGAATAGTCTAGCAAATTAAGTCGGTTACTTAACCGACATAGTCATAATATATATATGTGTGTACACTTTGGTATTGAGGTGTAGAGCAAAAAAAAGCAATCAAGTTAAATAGCTTTAAAAAAGTGTTCCCCTTGTTCATTTCTTTGTTTGTCACGTCCACACACCCACATACACATTAATTCTTATATAGCCTCTTCATAAGTTTCATCCTCCAAAATAAATTTCTAAATAAATTTGCTTACATTCTCTCATCCTATATTCCAACAGGAGCTTCCATCAATTTACAACCAGAATCACCCGAATCTTACTACTATACCATAAATAAATCACATCGACAATTTTAAATCTGGTGCAGAGAAGAAATCAAGCAACAAAAATCTACAATTTCAGTGTGGTTTCATTGCCACTCTTGAATCTTCAACACTTAAAATGTACTATCTTCACATGCATGGTAATAGACATGAGCATCCTCTCCATCTCCTCCCGTCTGAAGCGTACCAAGAGCTTGGGATATGCCGCATCAGCGTCGAAGGCGGTTGTTGCTGTAGTCATCGTCGAACCAAGGCAACGACGGTGACTGCGACGCTTCTGTTGTTCGATTTAAATGGGGAGAGGTGGTGATGGCCGCCATCGTCTCCGGCACGAGAACCACCTCGAGCTCAAATCCACCACCATCATCCTCCGTGCGCCGCCCAAAATCGTCTTGGCTGGGTGGGCTGGGCACTGCAACGCCACGTCGTTGGCGACCTCCTGCCAATTTTTGTGACGTTGCCGCGCCGGAGGTTGGGGAAAAGAAGGAGATCTGGTAGGGTGAGGAAAGAGAAGAGGAGGAGAATAGGGGAGTGGCTAGGGTTTCAGAATGAAAAGCTTTTATATTTTTTCACATCGGGTCAGGTCGGGCAAACCCGTCACATCCTATGCAGCGGTCGCACCGGATAATTTGTGTAAATTTATATATATGTGGTAAATAGATAAAATCTTATCAAATTTGTTTAGAATTGTGATTGGGGTGAAATTCTTCTATGATCATGATTCATGATTATGATAATAATCAATTAAATAAAAGATATTAGAATAATAATAATGTAATATTACATTATTGCCCTGGAAATAGATTAAAAGTAGGGACATATTTGACGAATCAAATTTTGTAAAACAATAGTCACATTACCCATGCATTCTAATTTTATACTCATATCAAAGAAACAAGAATTAGAAAACATCGATTGATAAAGCATTTAGGTTTCCCAACGTGTCATTGTTTGTGGTCAGAAATGAGCAGCAACAGCAAGAAAGTTTAAGCACATAACTTTCCCTGAAGGAAGAAACTAAAAGGTCAAATTTTTATAAGCTTACAAAACATAAAGTCTGAACTTGTAACTAACAATCTTGGATGATTCTAATAATAACCTCTCACTGTAACTTCAAAGTTGGGACTTGCCAACCTCAGCAGTCTTGCGTCTGCTTTTGGAACTATAGCTCGAACATGAAGGTCTAATTGGTCTCCATATAAATCCTCTTGTTCTTCTACTATCTTTGCAGCTGACACTACCACTGATTCATTGCAAAAATCCAAAGAAATTGATTTCAGCGTTGCTATTTCTCCAACTTCGGAAGGGATCTCCTCCAATTGTCGCAAACCTTTAAGACGAAGCTCGTGGAGAACTGGAAAGTGGGAGCTCTCTGCCATCGTCCAATTTTTTAGACCATAATAATAGTCCAAATGTAGTAGCTTGAGGCTCTGGAATTGGCCCTCAATAGTGTCCCACTTGCCTGTTTTGAAGATACCATTCGATAATACTAACTTCTGAAGAAGGGGCAGCCGCCCTATCTTTTGCAATATCTCATCCAACTCCACATCATTGAGAATTAACTTCAACTTCTTGAGGGAGTGTGGGAAACTAATCCTCTGCAAATACTCATTACATCCATAATAGATGCAGCAGTAGAAGTTTTCCAATTTACTCAGACACTCAAGATAGCTGAAACAGTTTGCTCTCTTCATTTCTTTCAATTCACCCAAACTCTCTATAATACAATCCCTCATACTGTAAATCAGATGCAATTTCTTGACATTGGGAATTCTTTTAACCACATCCTCATTAAAATACAAATTCTTTACTCCTCTGAGAGTTTGTAGATTCTCCATGATAACCATCTCACTCGGAGGATCTGGGAGAATCAATCCTTCTTTCACAAACTCGAGATGTCTAAGTAGATGCAATTTCCAAATCTCAATCGGTGCAACAAGTTCAGGCCAGGAGTCAACATGAACTATTAATGTAGATAGATTCCAAAGCAAATTGATTGAAGATGGGAATTTGGACGGCCAATGAACTATAACGGCAAGGTGCCGTGAGTTCACCAATTTAAAAACATCGCCTACGAAATGAACACCACCTCCAAATTGATGTAGATCTCTATCATATGCTTTGAATGTTCTCAGCAATCTAAGATTGTGTGGCATTTCAAAGTTCTTCGCATCCTCATCACATATTATAGAACGAGCATGTGACAAAGATCTCGAGACTTCACGTATTACCCTTCTTCCAGCATTTTTAAAAACAACCCGACGACCATCATTATCTATTACTGAAGGAGACTTTTCTATGGTATGATAAAACCTCTCTTTTTCAACTTCTTTCAAGCACACGTCCCTCAACAAATCATGAATCTTACAAAACTTTACATTTCCACTAAGGCCCAACTCATCAACTAAAATCAGATTTCTATCTACCAACTCCTTCAAGTACTCTTCTCCTATTGTTTCCAAACATTTTCCACTCACGGGTTTTAAAAATCCTTCAGAAACCCATAGCTTCTTCAGCATTGAGACACGAATTCTACGATCTTCCTCAAAAACACCCATATACAAAAAACATGGCTTCAAATAGTTGGGTAGACAGGTATAACTCAATCGTAATATTTTCAAGCAAAATTCATCATTATTCGTAATGACAATTGAATTTATATTTTGCTCTATTCGCACCCAATATTCTCTCGTACGCTCAGATTTTGCCAAAAGACCTCCAACTGTAGCAATTGATAAAGGAAGCCCTTTACAATTTGCTACAATATTTTTTCCAATTTTCTTCAATTCAGATGGAAAGCTTTCTCCCCCAAACACAGTCTTGGTGAACAAATCCCAACTATTAGCCTCATCTAGAAATTTCATACCAACGCCATAATACTCATCCAACTGCAAATTCAAGTTTGACTGCCTAGTTGTTACAATTATTCGACTCCCATTTTTGCAATCAGGAAAGGAAAACCTGATCTTGTCCCACACCTCTATATATACTCCACATATCATCCATAATTATGAGATACCTCCTACCCCATAAATACTGGTATAGTTTTAATCCCAATTCTCTCTCACTTAGATCATCACTACCCGAATCCCCACTTGCTTGAAAAAGAACTTCTCTAAGTGTTTCTCTAACATTATAAGTTTGAGAAATCGTAGTCCAAGCACGAATATAAAAATGCTTTTTAACAACCGCATGCTCAAATAGATGTCGGGCAAGAGTGGTCTTACCAATGCCGCCCATCCCCATAATTGGGATGATTTGGCGACTGCCTTGAACTCCGGTGAGCTTATCCAGCACTTGAAGTAACACCTCGTCGAAGCCCACCATTATGCTTTCCTTCACAGTGGAAGAGGAGGCAGCATGAGTTAATGAGACCTTTCTCTGCTGTTGATCAGCTGCGGTTGCAATCTCCATGGCTTCCTTCTTGATCAAATTCATTTCTTCTATCACTTGTTGTAGATCGTGGTAGAAGTCCTCCTCAATAGTTGCGCATTTAAACCGAGCTCGAAACAACTTGATAAAACAGGACATCTTCCCACGAATTCTGGATCTGTTATGAATTTGAAGCACAATTTGGGATTCGATGACATCCTCAGCTGCATAAACTGCATCTGCAATGAGACGCTCCAATGGATCCGCTTCATGGTCATCCACAACTGGAGAAATATAAGCATCAAGAAAATCCTGCAAGAAGGTAACATTTTCAGTGAGAGATTCAACTTGCTGTTTGTCGATAGAAATTGGTGGGGAAGGATGATTTTCGATGCGATCTATGATATGCATAAGAGAAACCAGAGCTCCATAAGCCGCCATAATTAACTCCTTGAATGCAGACACAGAATTTTTTTATTTGTGGGAAGTGTGAATGAAAATATATGAGATGATATTTTAGAGGTGAAAGAAGACAACCAATGTTTTATGCAAAATGAAAGAAGGCATGATAAGGTTCTACTTAATTTATCCTTTTTTTCTTTTTCTTGTTTTGTGAGGGAAGATTCTACTTAATTTCCTCGCTAGTGTCAAAGAAAGGACCACATATTAAATACGTTGACTCAAAAGAAAATTCTGCGTAGCTTCTACTTAATTTTCTCACTACTTCGTTGCAATGTTAAAGAAAAAACCATATATAAGTAAGGTTGATTCAAAAGAAAATTCCACCGAATATCTTACTAACTGTCACTGTTAGAGTTATGTTACTCTATTTAATTTCTGATTTTATTTATATATCTTGTCTTCTTCATTAAAATAAACTAGCATTTGCACCCCGCGCAAACCATAAGAAACGTTTTTATATTTGGGTCAATTTCCTGTAAATACACAAAGTAAACTCAAATTTTGATTTTTAACCAATAATTTTTTTTGGTCAATTAATACATTAACTTTGAACTTTTTGGAATTTGGCCCGAAAAAAAAAATTCCAGTCAAATTTAATCCTACGTGGACGTCGGAATTTTCCTATGTTGACTTTTTTGATACACCTTTTATGACTTGGCAATTTTAATTTAAATTGTATAATTTTAAAGCACATTTTTCTTCTTCTCATCGAAAGGAACTATAGAGTAATATATACTCCCTCCGTCCACCAATCAACTACCCATTTGATGGTCGGCACGGAAACTAAGAAAGCTGAAAAAGGTGGTGTAAAAGTGGTGTAAAAGACTAAAAGTGTAGTGATAATATATTTTGATTACTTTTACTAATCTTTCATTAGCTATTGGACATTATTTTAATGCCTTGACTTATTAAGGTGGTGTAAAAGTGTTCTTTTTTTTTATAAGCTATTTCTTTCTTTCTTTTTTTTACTCTTTAATTAAATAAACTGAAAATTCAAAAAATAATTATTTTAGAAAATAAATAAACTAAAAGTTCGAAAATAAATAAATAAACTGAAAATTCGAAAATAAATAAATAAATAAAATTAAAATTCATAAATAAACTGGAATTAAATAAATAAATTAAAATCTGGAAAATTATTTTTTTTAGAAAATAAATAAACTGGAATTAAATAAATAAATAAACTGAAAATTCAAAAATAAATAAATTAATTAATTAAAATCTGGAAAATTATTTTTTTTTCGAAAATAAATAAAATTAAATTTCGAAAATAAATAAATAAACTGAAAATTCAGAAAATAAATAAATAAATAAAGTGAAAATTCGAAAATAAATAAATAAATAAATAAAGTGAAAATTCAGAAAATAAATAAAATGGAATTAAATAAATAAATAAACTGAAAATTCAAAAATAAATAAATAAACTTATTTTATTAAATGCGATTTTATTGAAAAAGAAAAAAGAAAACCTAAGAAAAAAACCCTTGAAAGCACAGGAAAAGCAGACTAAGGGCCGGGCCTTGTTAAAACCATTCTACGGAAAACCCAGGGGGAAAAACCGTAGAATGGAAAAAGAGTACCCGTCTAAAAAAACAGAAAAAGGTGGGAGAGAGCGGAGGGGTAAGTTTCCAGAACTCCGGCCTAACCATCGTCCCCAAACCAACCCGGCTCTCACCCCACAGAAACGGCAAAAAAAGACAAGATGGCCGGTTATACGCCGTCGCCAAAAAGCCCAGAGAAGAGAACTATACGGCCGGTTAGACTCCGTCGCCGGTAGCTCAAACACGCAAGACAAAAAAAGGAAAAAGAAGCACCGAGAAGAGGCAAGATGGCCGGTTATACGCCGTCGCCAAAAAGCCCAAAGAAGAGAGCTAAACGACCGGCAATACTCCGTCGCCGTTAGCTCAAACCAAACAAACGAACATAAGAAAGCAACACAGCCGGTGATACGCCGTCGCCATGAGCTAACTTCAAAACCAAGACCCGAGCTAAGGTGATAAACAAACGGCCGGTTATACTCCGTCGCCGAACTTACCACCCACACAAGAAAAAGGCTAGTAGTTTCGGCCGGAATGACGCCGTCGCCAGAAACTATGCTGCCAGGAGGGTCTCCAGCTGCATCAACCACCCCGTGAGTAACAACCACGCAAGACCAGGAATTGGCACCGGAACTGTGAGCAAGTACCGGCAAATCAACGAGCCAGACCGCAGCATCACTTGCCCACCAACTGCTCGACCAAACGCTGCAAAAGACACTAGCCAAAACACCCCCAAAGACCACGAAAATCGAACAAACAGAAGAGCCCACCAAGTGTTCGCGCAAAGTACTAAGCCAACTTTGCTTCCCAAAAACCATGCAATACGAGAGGGTCTGCCAAGACAAACTCACCCCTTGCAGCACCTCCAATTTCGCTGCACTCCAGCAGACGATCCCGGCATCAACGAGAGACACGAACAAAAGAGTGAACTGCCATATCTTGTCTTGCAGCATGTTTAATTTCTTCAATCTCATGTGGCCACCATCCCTCCTCCCGTGAAGGATTCGCCATTAAATCCGCCACCTGGTTTCCTTCTCGATAAATATGTGTGATTTGCAGTTGAAACCCGGTCAGAGAGCTCAAAACGCCTGCCCAAGAAGCTTTAAACCGCCAAGGAACGTCTTCAGACCTCTTACGAAGCAGCCCAACAACATACGTGGAATCCGATTCAATCCAGAGTTTGTTCCAATTTCTCGCCCGTGCAATCCGGAAGGCAGTTATCACCGCCAGCAGCTCCGCTTCGAAAGCATATCCCATGCTATGTTTATAGTGAAAACATCCTCTAACCCATCCCCAATGGTCTCTAAACACACCTCCATAACTTAAGGCCCCCGGGGCACCCAGAGCAGACCCGTCTGTGTTGACTTTCATCCACGGTGCCGTTGGAGGCCACCAACTCACGGAAATAAAGGTCGGAGGCGGCGCAGCACGGCCTTTAATTCCAATATTTCGGAGAATCATATAGTCCTCCCAACTATTGTCCATATGGCCAAGCTTCTTAAAGTTCATCTCCATCTCCATGAAAGCCACTCTCACCACATGAAGAAGCCGCCTCTGACAAAACTTGTAGTTATCGAAGATGCACTTATTACGTTGATTCCAGATAGCCCATATCATAGCAATAATCCCAGCCTTCCAGTACTTACCGACTTGAGTGCTCATCTTACGATCCCAAGCAAAGACCAAAAAAATATTAATATCAGCTGAACTCAAAGCTTCCGGAAAACCAAACCAAATGCAGAAAGTATGCCAACTGGATCGCACCGAATCACAGTTCCAGAAGATATGATCTGGCGTTTCAGCATCCTTTTGACAAAAAATGCACCAGTTCGGCATAATCAAGCCATGCTTAATTAGCCTATCGTACGTCGGCATTCTTCCATGAAGTAGACGCCAACAGACCAAGGATCGTCGGATAGGAATGAAGGGCTCCCAAATCCAAGTTCCCCAAGAAACCTTAGGAAATTTATGGCAATGGTGCGAAAAGGCAAGGGCGGCGGTTACTTTGCCTTGCAAAGAAGGCTTCCAAAAACGCACATCCGAGTTGCCAATAGGCAGCAAAAGAATGTCACAAACTACCAACGGATAAGAATTAACAAAATCCAGCGTGAAATGCCAGATGCCATCAAAAAAATAATCCGCCACTGTCTGGTTTAGAGAGTTTTTCATATAGAAAGGAACTCCACATTTATCCGCAAGCCGATACCCAAGCCAGTCATCTAACCAGAAGAGAGTTGAGTCACCTTTGCCAATATAGCTGAACGAATCCCAGACGAGGTCGCCAACCTCTTCACGCAGCCCGCTCCAGATCGAAGAAGGAGCAACAGTTTTCACTTGGCAGAAAGAAGTAAGATATCTGCGTTTCATGATATCATAGCCAAAACTATTGCCATCAATCACCCTCCACGCCATTTTCATAAGAAAACTCTTGTTCACAGTTAGAAACGACCGAATTCCAAGACCTCCTTCAGCCTTAATAGCACAAACTCTATCCCAGCTAACCGAGCACGAAGGTTGCTTACTAGTATCCCTATTCCAGAGAAAATTCCTACATTTTGTATCCAAATTTTTCAGGAGAGAACGGGGCCATCTAAACACCATCATAGAGTGTGTAAGAGAGCTACTAATCACCGAATTAATTAAGCACAGTCTTCCTGCCATGGAAAGTTGAAGACCCTTCCATCGAGCAAATTTATTCACAATACGATCATGAATCGCCTGAAGATGAAAAGCTTTGGACTTGCCACGAAACATCGGGACCCCCAAATAGGTAAAGGGCAGATCGCTAGTGGAGAGCGCCAAAATACGCGTCACTTGTCTTTTAGTTCTCGCGGTGATGCGGTCAGAGAAAATGATCTGAGACTTGGAAGGACTGAACACCTGACCAGAGATATCAGCATAAAAATTCAGAACTTTAAGCAGAGTTCGAGCATTGGTTTTTGTGGCCTTGCAGAAAATCAGAATGTCATCTGCATAGAGAAGATGCGTCGGAAAGAACACGCCTCTACAGAATTGCATAGGGACAAGATGACCCGAGCGAACACAGTTATGTAAAAGAGCACTAAGAGCATCTTCCGCGATCCCAAACAATATAGGCGATAACGGATCTCCTTGCCTCACACCTCTCGAACACCCAAAAAAACCGCGGAGTTCACCATTATACAGAATCGAGAGCCGGGCCGAAGAAAGAATAACCTCAATCCACTTAATAAACTGGCTGGTATAACCACAAACTTTGAGGACATTAAGAAGAAAGTCCCACCGCAGGGTGTCAAACGCCTTAGAAATATCAACTTTGCACGCCATGTTTTGACCCCCGCTAGTCCGCCTCAAACAGTTGATTCCCTCCGAGCCACGCATGATACAATCATGTATCGATCTCTCGCTAATGAAACCGAATTGATTACTTGACACATGCTGAGCAGCGACAACACTCAGCCGCACCGCCAAAACTTTCGAAATTATCTTGAAGAAGAAATTCGAAAGCACAATTGGTCTAAGGTCCGCTACCGAAACAACAGAATCCTTTTTAGGAATCAAAATGAGAGTGTTGGCGTTACATCCAAGAGGCAAATAGGATTTGACGAAGAAGGTAATGACCGCACGCCAAATATCTTTCTTGATGATGTCCCAGCAATGGTGGAAAAAAATCCCAGAGAAGCCATCCGGCCCCGGCGAGCTGTTAGAATCCATTTGAAAGACCGCAGCCGTGATCTCTTCTTCGTTAGGAACGGCGGACAACAAAGAATTTTGTTGATCTGAAATAATCGGATCCAAAATAGCCTCAACCTCCACAATGTTTGCTTGAACATGCGGATTCTCGGTGAAAAGATTAGTGAAAAAATCCACAATGTGATTCCCAATTCTATTCTGATCAACACACGTATCGCCATCAATGGTCAAATGAGAAATGAAGTGCGGTTTTTTCTTGTACCTGAGCATGTTGTGGAAGAAATTAGAATTCCGATCCCCATCCTGCAGCCAAGCTGCACGACTTTTCTGCTGCAACAGAGAATTTTTCCGAGAAAGGATGTCATTAATGCTAGCTTGCGCCAAAATCTCTTTGTCAAACAAGTCTTCAGTATAGCCCTCAACAGCAATTTTCTCTTGAATATCCGACAGATCCTGCTGCTTCTCCATAATCGTCAAATCCACATTGCCAAAAGTGCTTTTATTCCAGTTCCGGATCTCCGTTCTTAATCTCTTAAGCTTGATCATAACCGTATAGATGGGACAAGAGTTTTCCACTGGCGTCGACCAGGAAGCTTTAACCAAGTCTAAGAAGCCTGGATGAAGCGTCCACATGTTCAAAAAACGGAAAAACTTCCTGCTGGAAGGAAGAGTTGTTCGCTATTATTTTCACCACGCCGCAAGTATACGGTGTAGTTGCAACATAGGGAAGCAAGGTCGTATTCCACAAGGATTAGTAGTCAAATTCTAGTGATTACCTTAAGTCATTATGCTAGAGCTATTTAGACTAAACAAGGAGGTGAGTGGTTTGATTAACTAACAAATTCAAAGACAAAATAAGAACAATCAAATAAAGTGGATTAATTAAGTGATGAAGGTGGTTTAGGGATTAGACAACGATGGATTAGCAATGGACTTCAATTAGCTCAATATTAGTCTTGATATTCCTATTTATCTAGAGTGATCTCCCCACTAGTTCTAGCCCCCTCCCGGACGACTAAAACTGTAGATTACGGGTCATAGTTGCCGTCCCCGGTCAACTTCTAACCTATAACTCCCAAGAGCACAAATGATCGGTAAACTCTCACCCAACTCTCAACCTCCCGGTTTATTGAGTCAATATGTTTCAAGCTCCTAATCTATTATGATTATCCTCTCCCGATTCAAATCACAAATTAGAAATGCATAGAAAGTGGCCAACAATCCATACAAGAATTAAAGCTAGGGCTTGAAAAGATAATAACAAGGAAATAATCAATACATATATTAAGCATAATAATCAATCCATCACATCATCCATGAGCCTAATCCCCAAACCAATGGGGGATTTTATCCAAACATGTTCACAAACAACAAACCAAAATCAAAGAAATACATAAATGAAAGAGAGAGTAAGAAGTGACAAATCCTATTAATGAGCTTTCTTCAATCTTCTCTCCTCTTCAATGCCTTCAATCTTGGTAAAAAGATGTGGTAATGGAGGCTAGGGTTTGGTGTGAATGAATTGGGGAAGATGGAAATGGGTGAGTATGAGGTTGGGGAAGATGAATAATGTGAGGAAAAGGGGGAGAAAGGGGTTTAAGGGCTGAAAAACGCGACTCCGCTCTTTTCCCGCGGTCATGGCCCGCGCCCGTGGTGCTCAAACGTGGGCAAAACTCAGGGAACCCGCGGCCCCCCTGGAATTGGGAACAGCTGACCCGCGGTCCCACCCCGCGGCCGCGGGTGGTGACCGCGGGGTACTGGGCGTTTTGCACAGTCCGCTCGTTTTGCTCCGTTCTCCCTCGTCCGGACTCGGATTTGGTCGCCGTTTGCGCTCACGGATTCCTCTCGAGACGTACTTCAATCTCATATCTTCAAAATGCTCCAATTAATCCTTTATTTTTCCTGAAATTACTCCAAAACTACACCAAGATATCAAATCTTCATAAAACTAAATATTCGGGCACAAACAAGCATTCACAAGCAAAACATGAAGGGAAATGACAACAAAACATGTGGAATTGAGGTATGAAAACCATGTTTGTCAACCCCCCAAACTTAAAGTGTTGTTTGTCCCCAAACGACGAAGAGAAGAGAAATAAAAGTAAACAAACATGTGAGCATGAATTGGTGTCATTTCAAGGGCTTCAAATTTTACAAAAAATCTTTCAAAAGTGCATCACAAGTATAAATGCATTCCAAGAAGTCACAAGTGATAATGAGTTCAATATTATAACCTCCAAGCTTGAATCCTAACAAAGTGGATGTTTCAATGACGCACTCAACTCTCAAGTGTTTAGAATGGACGTGTTTGCACTCAAATTGAAACAAGTATGCAATCTACCATAAGCTTGCCATTTATCCTAACTCTCTATACTTCAATGTGTTACAAATAAAGATCAAAAAGGGCTTCTATTTAGGTTGCAATGAGAGCTCTTTGGTGAGGTGAGGTGTTTATAGGCAAAGTGACTCATATCCCATACAATTCCCAAATTAAATATGTCATATTCACCATTGTTCTTTTCTAATCAATCAACCAATATCCCCACTTTTCTTCCTTTTCACCCTATGAATACTTATCAAGACCATGATTCAAAAGGCAAATCACTCCCCTTTGTACTATTTTATTCACATGTCTCTTCATTTTTCTTTCTTTTTCTTTTTGAGCTTATAGGAGACTAGTGATTTTCACTCAATCGAAGTTTGACAAGCAATTTCAATCATTTTCCAACCATTTTCATCAAAGCAACCACTAACACTCTAAGTTCTACCCCTTTATCATTGGTTCATTAAAAGAAAGGCTACAAGGCACGAAAGGGGTAAACTAGGATCAAATGAGAATTTGGACACAATTTGAGTTAAGTGGCTAACAAAGATGGCCTTAAATCACTTCAATATTAACAACACATCTACTTTTATTTTCAAGAGAGGACTCATGGCAAGTTCTAGAGACCAACATACATGCTCAATCGATTTACACTCAAGAACAAAATGAGATTGTGATAATATGACAATCAATGGCTCAAATCTTACAAGCTCATTTTCAAGTTCTTGGAGGCAAAACATTTAACTCACTTGTCACAAGTTCAAACTTTTCATGCATAATCCACAAGTGATACACACAATTTTTCCAAGAAACGATTCATATCATAAGCCCAATGACATTCAATCAACATCACAAAGTTTGATACAATTATCCCAAGCAAAACAAAAACAAAAATATCAACCCAACTAACTCTCAAGCTTTCATTTATTCAACAATAACAAAAACAAGACAACAATACTAAAACAAACAAAAACAAGTAAAGCTTAAGATAGATGAGACAACTAATCCATCTCTCCCCTCCCCCCAAACTTATTTCACACAAAGTGAAAATGAGTTTGGAAGAAAAGAGAAGGAGAAGTTGTCTCGGACTCACAAAAAAAACTAACATAAAAGAAAAAATAAACCATACAAAAATTAAAGGGTACCTTGTTGGGGTGCCTCCCAACTAGCGCTTAGTTTAACGTCATGAGCTAGACGTCTCCATGATGGTGTTATGGCTCGGGGGTGGTTCCAACGAACACTTCAACTTTTGGTTTCAAGGGCAAAAATGCCTTGATTCTTTCCTTCTCAACCACAAAGGTTCTTTCATCCTTCTTTCTCAATTCAATTGCTCCATTGTTGAAAACCTTGTTGATTTTGAAAGGACCCGTCCATTTTGATCTTGGCTTTTCCGGAGGTAGTGATTGACGGAAGGTGAGGAGAAGGACTTCATCATCGGGTGCAAACTCCCGTTTGTGCATCATCTCGTCATTAGCACTTGTTGTCCTCTCTTTGTAGAGGCTTGACTTCTCAAATGCGTGATACTCATCTAACTCTTTGAGTTGGAGTACACGGTCTTGCCCCATTGGATGTATCTCATTCTCACCAAAGAATGCATACTTCAAGTGTGTGGGGAGAAGCTTCAACTCCAAGCCTTGGGCTTCCTCCTCTTTCCTTTCTCCCTTCAATTTTTCTTTCATGTTGATGCAAGGTTCAATCACTTGCATCAATTTGCATTCCTCCACTCTCATTCTTTCTTCCCCATCTTTGTGCTTGGGAGCTTTGTGGATTGAGAAGGTAACACTCTCATCATTCACTCTCAATGTGAGCTTGCCCTTTGCAACATCAATTAGGGCCCTCCCCGTCGCCAAGAATGGACGTCCAAGGATCAAAGATACATCCTTGTCCTCAACCATATCCAACACCACAAAATCCACCGGAAAAATGAATTTGTCAACCCTCACCAAGACATCCTCCACTATCCCTTTTGGATATGAAACGGAACGGTCCGCCATTTGCAAAGCAATCGTGGTTGGCTTAATGGTTCCTATTTCAAGCTTGTTGAAGATGGAGAGAGGCATCAAATTTATGCTTGCTCCCAAATCACACAAGGCCTTTCCAAAACGACCATTTCCAACATCACATGGGATAGTAAAGCTCCCGGGATCCTTGATCTTGATGGGTAGCTTCTTTTGAAGAATGGCACAACATTCTTCGGTGAGGTTGACCGTCTCAAATTCTTCTAATTTCTTCTTCTTGGATAGAACTTCCTTGAGAAATTTTGCATACTTGGGCATTTGTTGCAAAGCTTCAACAAGGGGGATGTTGATGTGTACCTTCCGAAAGATCTCAAGGAATTTAGAGAACTCACTCTCCACATTTTTCTTTTGAAGTCTTTGAGGGAATGGAATTGGTGGGCAATAAGGTGGTGGTGCCTTGTACACATCTTTCTCCTTCTCCTTATCGCCTTGCATTTTTGAGGAAATGTTCTCATCATTGTTCATGACTTCCGGAGGTATCGTGGACTCTTCAAGTATCTTCCCACTTCTTATAGTGATAGCCTTGCAATGTTCTTTTGGATTCACAACGGTGTTACTCGGAAATTGCCCCTTTTGATGTTGGTTGCTTAAGGATTCGGCAATTTGTCCCACTTTCATCTCAAGCATTTTCAATTGGGTTGCTTGAGCCTCTAACCTTTCATCGGTTCTTGTCATGTGGGCTTGAGTGGCCGTTATGAATTTCATTAAGATCTCTTCAAGGTTGAGCTTCTTCTCTTCCTTGATCATGCTATCACTAACCGCAAATCCGGGTGGTGGTTGCAAGAAGTTATTGGAATTACCATAGGAAAGATTCGGGTGACGATTTGCTTGAAACCCTTGATTGTATTGCCCTTGTCCTTGATAGCCACCTTGTTGTTGGGGCCGGAAGTTCCCATAGCCTCGGTTGTTGTTGTTGTTGATGTAGTTCACATCCTCAAAGCTAGTTTGTTCTTCAACCACGGGTTCTACTCTTGATATTGACATAGCATCAATCTTGCTATTCATAGCGGTCAATTGAGCCGTCAAAAGAGCTATTGGATCCGAGCTTGTTGTAGCCGCCACCTTCTTCAAAATAGTCCTCTCCCCCGGAAATTGGTAGCTATTTGCGGCTAAATTTTCAATGATGTGGGCGGCCTCCTCGTGGCTCTTCTCCAACAATGCTCCATTGGCCGATGCATTCATGTCTCTTTGCATCTCACCACTACACCCGGTATAGAATGAGCAAATAATGGTGTTTTGATCCAAACCATGGTTGGGACACTTCCTTATCATCTCTTTGAATCTCTCCCAAGCTTCATAGAAGGTCTCTCCATCGAATTGATGAAATTGGACAATGTCCTTCTTCATCTTCATTGTCTTACTTGGAGGGAAGAACTTGATAAGGAACTTTTGAGCCATTTTCTCCCATGTAGTGATGGAACCAATCTCCAAAGATTGATACCACGTCTTGGCTATGCCCCTTAGTGAGAAGGGAAAGAGTCGGAGTCGAATGGCATCCTCCGGGACTCCATTTATCTTGATAGTATCGCATATCTCCAAGAAATTGCCGAGATGTCCATTCGGGTCATCTTGAGAAAGACCGGCAAATTGATTTTGTTGCACCATGTTGATGAGACTCGCCTTGAGTTCAAAATTGTTGGCATTGATTCTTGGGGCATGCACTCCCCCTTGTTGGACCACGGGTTGGAACATATTGCTAATAGGTGGTGGTGGTGGTGCATTCCTTCGAGCCTCTTGCTCATTGATACGCCCTTGCATAGCCTCCAATTGTCTTTGGAGTTGGAGGATCAATTCTTGATTTTCCATCATGTTTCCCTCCATTTCTTTCTCTCTTCTTGCTCTTGCTTTGTTGTGTCGGCAAAATGCTTCAACCTCAAGGTTAATGGGTATAAGAGGTGCACCCTTAGACCTTGTGTTCATACACTACCTACCAACCAAAAAGAAACAAAGAGTCAAGACACAATCTTAAAATTGAAAATAAAAATAAAGCAAGTAAAATGTCCAAAGTAGTTAAGCACAATGATTCAAAATATCACAAGTAATCAAACTAAACTAATCCCCGGCAACGGCGCCAAAAACTTGTTCGCTATTATTTTCACCACGCCGCAAGTATACGGTGTAGTTGCAACATAGGGAAGCAAGGTCGTATTCCACAAGGATTAGTAGTCAAATTCTAGTGATTACCTTAAGTCATTATGCTAGAGCTATTTAGACTAAACAAGGAGGTGAGTGGTTTGATTAACTAACAAATTCAAAGACAAAATAAGAACAATCAAATAAAGTGGATTAATTAAGTGATGAAGGTGGTTTAGGGATTAGACAACGATGGATTAGCAATGGACTTCAATTAGCTCAATATTAGTCTTGATATTCCTATTTATCTAGAGTGATCTCCCCACTAGTTCTAGCCCCCTCCCGGACGACTAAAACTGTAGATTACGGGTCATAGTTGCCGTCCCCGGTCAACTTCTAACCTATAACTCCCAAGAGCACAAATGATCGGTAAACTCTCACCCAACTCTCAACCTCTCGGTTTATTGAGTCAATATGTTTCAAGCTCCTAATCTATTATGATTATCCTCTCCCGATTCAAATCACAAATTAGAAATGCATAGAAAGTGGCCAACAATCCATACAAGAATTAAAGCTAGGGCTTGAAAAGATAATAACAAGGAAATAATCAATACATATATTAAGCATAATAATCAATCCATCACATCATCCATGAGCCTAATCCCCAAACCAATGGGGGATTTTATCCAAACATGTTCACAAACAACAAACC
Source organism: Salvia miltiorrhiza (assembly GCF_028751815.1). Taxonomy (NCBI): domain Eukaryota; kingdom Viridiplantae; phylum Streptophyta; class Magnoliopsida; order Lamiales; family Lamiaceae; genus Salvia; species Salvia miltiorrhiza. Next base: position 56,960,293 of record NC_080393.1, read on the forward strand.
AAAATCAAAGAAATACATAAATGAAAGAGAGAGTAAGAAGTGACAAATCCTATTAATGAGCTTTCTTCAATCTTCTCTCCTCTTCAATGCCTTCAATCTTGGTAAAAAGATGTGGTAATGGAGGCTAGGGTTTGGTGTGAATGAATTGGGGAAGATGGAAATGGGTGAGTATGAGGTTGGGGAAGATGAATAATGTGAGGAAAAGGGGGAGAAAGGGGTTTAAGGGCTGAAAAACGCGACTCCGCTCTTTTCCCGCGGTCATGGCCCGCGCCCGTGGTGCTCAAACGTGGGCAAAACTCAGGGAACCCGCGGTCCCGCCCCGCGGCCGCGGGTGGTGACCGCGGTACACCCCTGGAATTGGGAACAGCTGACCCGCGGTCCCACCCCGCGGCCGCGGGTGGTGACCGCGGGGTACTGGGCGTTTTGCACAGTCCGCTCGTTTTGCTCCGTTCTCCCTCGTCCGGACTCGGATTTGGTCGCCGTTTGCGCTCACGGATTCCTCTCGAGACGTACTTCAATCTCATATCTTCAAAATGCTCCAATTAATCCTTTATTTTTCCTGAAATTACTCCAAAACTACACCAAGATATCAAATCTTCATAAAACTAAATATTCGGGCACAAACAAGCATTCACAAGCAAAACATGAAGGGAAATGACAACAAAACATGTGGAATTGAGGTATGAAAACCATGTTTGTCAAGAGTCGACTGACATCTCAACACCAGAGGAGAGTGATCCGAAGTGTTCCTCGGAAGGATCTGCGAGAAGACCGTGTGCCAAGAATTAGCGAAACTGTCCGAATAAAAGGCTCTGTCCAATTTGGATTCCACGTGCGAAGGCATGAAACGTCTCCCCGACCAAGTGTATTTCAGACCAATAACAGGAGACTCAATGCATCCCAACGCATTAATAAAAGCGCCAAATTCCTCACAAGAAGTGATATTGGGCCTACAGTTGCTGCTCCTTTCATGAGCACCCTTGACGGCATTAAAATCTCCCAAAACCACAAAATTGTTCACAGCATGATTCAGAATGTCAATCCAAAGCGCACGTCTTAACAAGTAAGTCGAAGCGCCATGAACAACAGCCACACGAAAGTTCTTACTCTGCCAGTCACAGTCAACAATAACCACTTGATCAGAAGCAAAAATCAAATTCGCACGAACATCAGGTTGAGTAAAAATCCAAATGTTGGAACACATGTTAATACGAGAATTTTGAAACCAAGGAATCAAATTGAGCGATTTCCAGAAGCTACTAGGAATCCTGTGAAAACCCGACTTGGGTTCGATGATACCCAATAAAAGAGGAGAAAAGGAGCGGCAGTGCTCCCTAAGAACAAGTTTAGATTCATCCGTGACGCCGCGGATGTTCCAAACCAGAATATTCATAAAAAACCGACTAGTTTTTTGTGGATAGGGATTCCTCCCTTTCCACTTCTTCCGCCCAGGTTTTAGCTGCCACCTTTGTCATAACTTTGGCACTTGATGATCCCTCATTGGTGATCATGAAATCACGGGGTGTTTCTCCGGATGCCCAAGCTTTGTAGAGATGATCCTTTATAATCTCCATTGATTCCGCATTAGGTTCAGCTCTCATGTGAGGTGGTCTTCTGAGAGACGACATTTTATGTTATCCGTGGATTGATCTGGCTTACGTTCAACTCGAGCAGATCCCGGCGGCCTACCTCTCTTCTTTGCAGTTTGCAAAGTCTCTTTATCCTTGTTTAAACCCTCTGCATTCTTGTTTTGCACCAAGTTAGCAGTTCGATTGACCTTAATATTTAGTTCCTCTCGATTCCGAGCCTTAGTCTCACTCAAGACTAAATCAGTCTGTCCTTTTTCCAAAGTATCGGCAGCTTCTATTCTTTCAACCGGGGACTCCAATTCCCTTTTATCCGGCTGTGCAGCCTGCTGTTCATCTCCTAAGCTATTAGGATTTTGCTCCATCTCGATAGTTTCCACCTCTTCTTCATCTGAAGTCTGTTCCGAAGAAATATGTTCCTGCTCTATCTGCTGAACTTCATTCTCGCTGACAGGAATAGTGATCACTTCCAGAAGATCCAGCTCGGCACCATGCTGAGAATTGAACACATTGAATCTGTTCTCCGAAGGCTTCGCTATTTCCTTATCAGTTCTGGGTTGCCAAGCAGATTTCGGCTTCCCGAATTGTAAGTCCCCGTCGCCCTTGCTTTTCTCTTTGGCGGCGTCCACCACATTCCCTTCCATGGGCTTCTTCTGTTGCTCTATCCCTCTTTCCACCTTCCTTTTAAAGCAAGTATCCAAAGAATGACCCGTGATTTTGCATTGGTGCAAAAGTACGGCAGTTGCTCAAAGCCAACTTCCACATAGAAAGACTGATCCGGACAGTCGACGTGAATTGAGTCCGGTAAAGGAAGAGCTAAATCCACCTCCACAAGAACCCTAGCAAAATGTCCAACATCCCCATCTGCCGTAGCTCCATCCACTTTAATAGGAACACCCACCGAGTTGCCAATACTCGATATAATCTCTTTAGTCCAGTATTCCACGGGTAAATAATAGATACGCATCCAAACTTGGCAAAGTGAGGAGATTTCCTTATACGGATCAAAGTTTCTCACCCAATCACGAAGCCTGAGCGTGCCCGAAGCAAGATTCCAAGAGCTCTTGCGTTTAGCGTTAAATTTATCCTCGGCAGTGGTGAACTTTATCGTATAGAAACCTTTGCTCATTGGGATAAGCTTCCAATCTGATTTTGGCTGCCATAACATCTGTAGTTCTTTCTTCAGATCCGAAACCAACCTAGGTTTTTCCCCTTTTTTGAGAAGCAATCTTCCAATCATCGCATGTTGGAATTGTTTTATGCGATCTTGATACATTGTTTCTGGGATCTTGATAGAAATCACTCCGTTGTTAACCACCGGTTGAACAATGTTGCAACGATGTACCAGGACATCAGGTTTTCTAGCCATAGGTTTAATCACGTTTGCATAGGAAATCTTCTGAGGCATATTATTGTCCGTCATAGTGTGATCCTCAACTTCAGACCTGTTCGTCGGCGAGGGTATCGAGGAACCAGCCTCCGTATGAGCGATCTTGCTAGCAACATTCAAAACCCTAGTCGAGTTATCTTCGGAAGCCCTAGATTCAGTGGGAGCTTGTGAACGCGAGAAATTATTGGACACCAAAGGAAGATTCAGTCTTGAGTTGTCGGCGGTTGGCGGAGCGACCGCCGGCTGACTTTTCACCGGCGAATTCATAGTAAGGAGGCGCTAGGGTTTAGGCGAAAGTCTGGGAGAGAAGACATCTGCCATTTAATATTAATCTATAAATAAATAAATAAACTGAAAATTCAGAAAATAAATAAACTGGAAATAAATAAATAAACTTAAAATTTGAAAATAAATAAACTGGAAATAAATAAATAAATAAATAAATAAACTGAAAATTCAAAAATAAATAAAAAATAAACAAACTGGAAATAAATAAATGAATAAATAAACTGGAATTAAAATTTTCAGAAGATAAATAAATAAATAAACTGAAAACTGAAAAATAAATAAACTGAAAAATTGAAAATAAATAAACTGAAAATTCAGAAAATAAATAAACTGGAAAATAAATGTATAAAGGGTAAAGTACCAAATACCGCCCCAACGTTGGCGTCCTTATCGCGTACAGTTCCCCATAGTCAGGGTTAGCGCTGTTTACTACCTTAACGTGGCAAAATCGTAGCAATTTCCCCCCTGCGTTTTAACACCGTTAAAAAAATTATTTTTTTAATTTTAATTAAGTTGGAAACTCTATCTCTCTCTCTCTCTCTCAACAAGAAAAAAATGGATGGTTGGCCAAGAGAAAACACTCCAACAATGGCGAATCAGTCATCGGAATTCGCCGGAGACGCCACCGTCGACGGCCACCCTCATATTGCCTTAATTAACACCTTCTGTGAGATCACCGCTTGTCCTTCCAAATCTGAAGCCCTATATTTCCTGGAGTCACACAATTTTGATGGGGACGCCGAGATCTCCACCTTCCTAGACGACGCTAACCCCGTGGAGCCTGCCGCAACCGGTCCGGCCTCCCCAGCAGCGCAGTCGAATGCTCACTATTCGCCTTCCGAGTCATTATCGTCGTCTCCTTCCCGCTCGCGATCCTCGTTGCCACCAAAGCTCGGCGGCGGCGGCGGCTGTGCCGTCGTTCTGTCCAGAGCAGGGGAATGAGTCAATTTGTGAGAAAGGCCAAGGGAGACAGAGGCGGTGTACGTCGCCGGCGAGGGAACAATGAGGGAGAGGCAGATGGATGGTCGGCCGAAGGGTTCTTGCAAGGAGGGAAGTCGTGGTGGCGGAGCTCGGGTGAGAGAGATTTGCTGAGTTCGCGGTGGGGAGGTTCATTGGGGGAGGGGAGATGCCGACCGTGTACCACGGCGGAGGGGCGATGTTCTCTCGCCGGGAAAGGATGCACGATGGGGGGAGGGGGGGAGAGAGAGAGAGAGAGAGAGACCATCTTAATTAAAAATTTAAAAATAAAAATAATTTTTTTAACGGTGACTTAACGGTGTTAAAACGCAGGGGGGAAATTGCTACGATTTTGCCACGTTGAGGTAGTAAACAATGCTTACTCTGACTATGGGGGGCTGTACGCGATAAGGACGCTAACGTTGGGGGGGGGGGTATTTGGTACTTTACCCATGAATAAATAAACTGGAATTAAAATTTTCAGAAAATAAATAAATAAATAAACTGAAAACTGAAAAATAAATAAACTGGAAATAAATAAATAAACTGAAAATTCGAAATAAATAAACTGAAAATTCTGAAAATAAATAAACTGGAAATAAATAAATGAATAAATAAAATGGAATTAAAATTTTCAGAAAATAAATAAATAAATAAACTGAAAATTGAAAAATAAATAAACTGGAAATAAATAAATAAATAAACAAATAAACAGAAAATTCAGAAAATAAATATACTGAAACGAAAATAAATAAACTAAAAATTCAGAAAATAAATAAACTGGAATTAAAATTTTCAGAAAATAAATAAATAAATAAACTGAAAAGTGGAAAATAATTTTTTTAGAAAATAAATATACGGAAAATTCCGAAAATAAATAAATTGGAAATAAAATTTTCAGAAAATAAATAAACTGGAAATTTAAAATATCCTACTGGTGCGTCGTTTTACACCAAAAATATCCGGCAGTCAGCCGGTATGCCCACACTGTGCAAACAACAGTAAGCAAAATCGTCTCCCAAGGGATTGGCGAGAATTTCTCTAATTAAAGCCTGCAAGTAACCCACGAAATTTTGAGAAGAAAATATAGAAAATACTAAACTTAAAATTAAATAAATAAAACCCAAATAAATCAATTTTTCCAATAGATAAAAGATGAATAAAAAAATTCCAACAATTAATAAAAGAATTCCAGCAATCAATTAAGTCCACCCTAGCTTAATTATTCCGATCATCGATGCAAAAATAACTTTAAATTATGCAAACAAACCAGTTATAACCACCGAAGACGCTTCTGACGTGATCTTATTTCTCCTTAATTATTCGGTAACCAGGAAGACGCTTCACTAATTACTACCCTAATCGACTGACAACCGTAAGAGACGCTCTATAGGTTTAATGAGCCGATAGCATTAATATCTAGAGAAACCCGATTCAAAACCAATAAACTCTGACGCAGGATTATTGAATTAAGACTGCTTTTCCCTTGACCCTGATGTGTCAATTTACCACTAATCAAACCTAAACCACAATTACGGATGGCCGGTTCAATTGGCTATATAATTAATTCTAACCCAATAAATATTTGCAACTATCTAATGGATTAAAACAATTAATATCATTAAACATGGAGAATCGCAGATGCAAGCATAAAATAGAGTATAAGAACAATTAGATCTCACAGAATAATTTCGCTAGTGCTTCCCTAATCGTTGCCGGAATAAAGAAATTTAGCTAGAACTCATAATAAAAATAAATCAAACAAAATAAATAATTAATTGCAAAGGAAAGATGAAGGAATAAAACTTGATTGGAAGAACTCCAAAATCGCAGTTGCTGCTCTCAAAAGTTGGTGTCTGAATATATGATATGTCTATCTCCCAAAGTGTGCGCTGAATACTAATATATATACTAAGAAAATAATCAAAACTTTAGTCTAATAAGGCAACTAAAAAAAAGTCTAATTAGGCAACTAGTCAAAAATGACGTAAAGCCCACAAACTAATGTAATTAAAAGCTAACTAACTAAAGAAAATAAGAGAAAAGTGGCGCATGACCCACTAGTAAACTAATTAACTTTGACCAAAAGTGGTGCTGCATAGCCCACAAAACAAGCCCCAAAGTAGCTCAACATTTCTCAATTATATTCGCCACTCCAGTAATCCCAAATAGCTCAAATTTCAGCTTGTAAGTGTCCTGCTCAGCAAATATTTGGGAAACCTTCATCCTTCATAACTTCAAGCTTTCAAAATTCTTCTCAAAACCAAATCTTTTCTTCAAAACCTATTAAATACCATCAAAATTCATATAAGATAATAATTCATATCCTAAAGATGATATTTAACACGAATTAAGCACAAAAATCATACTAAAATCTTCCAAATAAATGCGTATAAATACGCCCAATCAAATCCCCCCACACTTAAACAAAGCTCGCCCTCGAGCACTAAAAAGAACAAAACGACAGGGAAGGAACAAAAGAAGACTCAAAACAGAGAAAAACAAAGCTTTGGCAACAATATGATAGATAATACTCAAAGTCTTGATCAAGATACAATCATCCATAAACCACTAACTATGCTCTTGCTCAGAAAATTATGCCATGTTCTTCATTCAAGTCAAAATTGTGCAAATTCAATCCTGCCTCACCAAGTTCACTCAATTTCTCTCAAAAGACAAATATGGACAGAATAGATTCACACAATTCACAACTTCATGCCTTCAAACACAACTTGCCCTTATGTCACTATCTCCACCAAAATATGGAACCAATGCACAAATCAAAAGGTCTTGCATTTTGGTTGTAATGGGGCTTGGGTACGTATAGGTGGGATAAACAAGGAAAAGGGATCAAAAAGGCTCAATATATGACTGAAAACATGCAACACACCAGACCTTCCATCAATAAAACTCTAGAGTAGCTCCTCAACATATCCACAATCCGAAAAAAGTATGCATTTTATTATAGAACTCTATTTTTCTTTTTTCTTTTTTTTTTTTTTTTTTTTTTTTTTTTTTTTTTAAACAGCATATATATCCCATAGAATCAATGAACTATCTCTCAACACACTAAAATTATAGGAGTATTCATCTTCTCATCTCGTCATAATCTAGTGCATTCACATGTTTTCAAGGGACAAAAGCAGGCTAAAACAGGCTAAGGCTCAATATATGTGAGTTTTCATCAAACAAAAAGGAGCAAATTAGGCACAAACGGGCTCACTAAGGGAATAGTGAAGTTTCGGATAATATGTTCAGGCCAAAATAATGGTTATTCCTAAATGCCTTAATCATTTTCATGCATTAAATTCTCAAACTCAGTCTTGACTATGGCAACAGGGCAAACCAGAAATTCGGCATTGAAGTTCGAATCAATCACTCATCAAAGAAACAATTAGAGCTAGTCATGTGTGCTCATTAGGGCTCAATCCTCACAATTTAGTAGGTTTCAAGAAAATTTTATCAAATTTTGCACGTTTTTCTCATACAAGAACACCTACAAACATATGCATAATTCCATCACAAGAGCAACAGCCTATCATACCAAATCCAATATCATAATCTTAACTCTTCACATCATCCATCATAAAAATTGCCAAAGGACTCGAAACTGACAAGAAAACCAACATAGCAACAAAGCAAAGACACACAAAACAAAGACACTCCCCCACACTTGGACAACACAATGTCCTCATTGTGTGAGAGTATGACAGACCAAAACAGAAACAACAGCAGATAACTAAAAGAAATCAAAAGCTTCAAAAATGAAAAGCAAAAAGAAAGAAACTTCCCTGAAATGGAATCATGTAGGTGGATGAGGGGCTGAAGCTTCCGGCGATGAGGAATGGTGGTTGGGCGGTTCGCTGGTGGTCGGGGCATGGGTGGACGGACGGAGTAGCGGCGGAATGGAGGGGGTGGCGTTGGGGGAAACCAAATTGAGGGAATTTTGACTTTAGTCAAAAACCCTAGTTCTAGAATTTGCACCTTGGCCCCCAACTTTTCAGAAACTGGAGGGCAACCCCCAAACCTGCGAAATTGACCAAAACACACCCCAAGTTTTTTTTTTTTTTTTTTCAAAATTACTTGAGAAAAAAAAACGAAAATAAACAGAACAAGGGCAAGAAAAATCGGGTTGCCTCCCGATGAGCGCCTTTATTTAACGTCCTTGGCTGGACAGAAAAGAAGTTCAAAATCCTTAGACAATGGTTGGAGACGTCAGGCTGAGCGCATTGAACGACTCCATCTCGACTCCAGCATAGTATGGCTTGAGTAATTGTCCATTAACCTTAAAACACTTTCGTGTTTCGAGGCTTTGGATTTCCACAGCTCCATGAGGACTCACACTAACAACTTCAAACGGGCCCAACCATCGAGATTTCAATTTTCCTGGCATAATCCTTAAGCGTGCGTTAAACAAGAGAACCTTCTGCCCAACTTCAAAGGATTTCCTTCGAATGTATTTGTCATGTAGAAATTTAGTTCGTTCCTTGTAACGACTTGCATGATCATACGCCTCCAATCGAATCTCCTCTAATTCTTGCAGTTGAAATTTCCGCTCTTTGCCAACAACTTTCTCATCTAAACAGAATTCCTTCACGGCCCAAAAAGCTTTATGCTCCATCTCAACAGGTAGATGACATTGCTTCCCAAAAATCAGCCTGTACGGAGACATACCAATCGGTGACTTGAATGCAGTGCGGTATGCCCATACCGCATCGTCCAGTCTCAAACTCCAATCCTTTCGTCTCGGGTTGACTGTTTTCTCAAGGATGCTCTTGATTTCTCGGTTAGAAACTTCAGCCTGACCGTTAGATTGTGGATGATATGCCGTGGCAACTCGATGATGGACTCCATATTTCTTGAAAAGTGCTTCCAAAGTGCGGTTGCAAAAATGAGTTCCTTGATCGCTAATGATGGCACGGGGCACTCCAAATCTGTTAAAAATATTAGCTTTAAGGAATCCTGCAACAACTTTAGAGTCATTAGTGCGGGTGGCCTTCACTTCCACCCACTTCGAAACATAATCAACAGCTAAAAGAATGTAAGAATTCCCAAAAGAACTAGGAAACGGCCCCATAAAATCCATTCCCCAAACGTCAAAGATTTCACAAACCAAAATAGGGACTTGAGGCATTTCATTGCGAGAAGAGATATTACCTGTTCTTTGGCACTTGTCACAATTTTTGCAGAAATTGTAAGAATCCTTAAAAATAGTTTCCCAATAAAAACCACAATCGAGAATCTTACGTGCCGTTCTTTTGGGACCAAAGTGACCTCCACAAGCATGAGCATGGCAAAAATTCAAAATGGAATGAATCTCCTCATCAGGGATGCAACGTCGTATCACTTGATCCGCACAGGTCTTCCACAAATAAGGATCATCCCATATGAAGTATTTTGCTTGGCTCCTCAACTTATTCTTACGGGCTGTCTCCATTCCCTTAGGAAAAACTCCAGCAGTTAGAAAATTAACCAAATCAGCATACCAAGGAGTGTTACCGTCGATGTGTAGCAGCTGTTCGTCTGGAAAGTCGTCTGGTATGGGCATACCGTCCGACACAGTCTGCAGTCTGCTCAAATGGTCAGCTACCAAGTTCTCGGCTCCCTTTTTATCTTTAATCTCCAAGTCAAATTCCTGCAAAAGCAGAATCCAACGGATCAAGCGAGGCTTAGATTCTTTTTTAGAGAGCAAATACTTAAGAGCTGCATGGTCAGAATAAACAACAACTTTAGAGCCAATCAAATAAGATCTAAATTTTTCACAAGCAAAAACGATGGCTAAAAGCTCCTTCTCCGTGGTTGTGTAATTGCATTGAGCCGGGTTGAGAGTTTTGGAAGCATAGTAAATCACATGGCTCTCTTTCCCAACTTTCTGCCCTAGCACTGCTCCAACGGCGAAGTCACTTGCATCGCACATGATTTCAAAAGGCTCTCCCCAAATTGGTGGTTGAATGATGGGGGCAGAAGTGAGTCTACTCTTCAACAAATCAAAGGCCTCCTTGCACTTGTCATCGAACACAAAAGACACATCTTGATGAAGCAACCTAGTGAGAGGTTGAGCAGTCTTTGCAAAGTCTTTTATGAAACGCCTATAAAAACATGCATGGCCTAAGAAAGCACGAATCTCTTTCACATTAGAAGGATAAGGTAACTTAACAATCAAATCAATTTTCGCCTTATCAACTTCTACTCCTCTTGCAGAAATCACATGCCCAAGAACAATCCCCTCTCTCACCATGAAATGACATTTCTCAAAGTTCAACACCAAATTAGTGTCGACACATCTCTGCAAAACTTGTTCAAGATTAGTCAAACAATGGTCAAAAGAGTCTCCATGCATAGTAAAATCATCCATGAAAATTTCTATGCAACTCTCAATCATGTCAGAAAATAGACTCATCATACAACGCTGAAAAGTACCAGGAGCATTACATAATCCAAACGGCATACGACGCCATGCAAAAGTGCCAAAAGGACAAGTAAAAGTGGTTTTCTCTTGATCTTCCTGAGCTACAAAAATTTGAAAATATCCAGAGTAGCCATCAAGAAAACAAAAGAATTCCTTACCAGCCAATCGCTCAAGCATCTCATCAATGAAAGGTAATGGAAAATGATCTTTCCTAGTAGCATTATTCAACTTCCTAAAATCAATGCACATACGCCAACCAGTTTGCAACCTCATGGGAATCAACTCATTCTTCTCATTCTTAACCAATTGAAAACCAGACTTCTTAGGAACCACATGAACAGGACTGACCCATGTACTATCAGAAATCGGATAAATAATCCCTAGATCAAGCAATTTAAGAATTTCTTTAAGCACAACTTCTTTCATGACAGGGTTCAATTTTCTTTGAGGATCCCTAGACGGCTTACTATTAGGCTCAAGTAAGATTCTATGCATGCAAGTAGAGGGACTAATACCTTTGATATCGGCTATAGTCCATCCAATGGCAGATTTATGCATCTTAAGAAGACTTACCAACCTTACCTCTTGTTCTGCACTGAGTTCATTGCTGATGATCACTGGCAGCGTGTCATCCTCTCCTAAAAACACATATTTCAGATGCTGGGGCAGTACCTTCAAGTCCAGCTTCGGTGGCTTCACAACAGAGGGCAAAATTGGTTCTGTGCTGGTCGGTATGGGCATCCTGCTCGACAGGTGCCGAACTGGAATTTCCTCCGTTGAGTACAGCTGCATGATAATCTCTCTAATGGCTTCATTCTCCTCAGTTTTGGAGTTCTCTTCAGTTAGGGAACTGAAAATAACATGCTCAAGCTCATCCTCCCTGAAATTCTCAACAAATTCCTCAACCAAATGGTCAATAACATCAATCATGAACACAGATTCAGGATCCTCAACATGCTTCATAGCCTCAAAAATATTAAATGTGACAACATCTCCATCAAATTCAAGGCTAAGCATTCCACTATCCACATCAATTTTTGCTTTAGCAGTTTTCATGAATGGTCTCCCTAAAAGAATCAAGGATTGCTTAGCAGAATCATCCATATCAACAATATAAAAATCCACAGGAAAAATCAAATCATTGACCTTGACAAGGACATCCTCAACAACACCTTCGGGATATGCAGTAGACCTATCAGCTAACTGAATGATAACACGAGTGTCTTTCAAAGGTCCTAATTGCAAATCCTTATACACATAATAAGGCATGACATTTATGGATGCTCCTAAATCTAGCATGGCTCTCTCAACAGTCTTATTACCTATAATGCATGGAATAGTGAACATACCAGGATCTCGACACTTTTGGGGCAATTTTCTTTGCAGAACAGCAGAAACATTCTCACTCACTCGAATTCTCGCATCATTCCCAAACTTCATTTTCTTAGAGCATAACTCTTTTAAAAACTTTGCGTACCTGGGAACTTGCTTAATTGCATCAAGCAAGGGCAAGTTTATTTCTACCTTCTTGAAGATTTCCAGAATATCCTTCTCTTCTTCAATTCTCTTGTTCTGAGCCAACCTAGAAGGAAAAGGTGGTGCAGTCAGTGATTGAGGAATTGAAACCTTAGGTTTTCCACTTACCTTAGAAGAGCTAGGCTCGGTGGATTCTGGTGACTTTTCACTAATTGCATCGTCCTTGGCTTCATCGGGCTTATCTTTGTTCTGCTGCTTAGGTTGTGGCTCAGCTAGAATTCTCCCACTTCTTGTAGTTACTGCACTTGCATTTTCCTTGGGATTCATCTCCGTGACAGAAGGAAGTCGGCCTTGATTCGCCTGCAGCTTGTTCACCTGAGTGGCTAACTGCGTGATTTGTGTGCCCATATTACTCAACGCTGCCTGAGTTTCATGCTGGAACGCCTGCTGACTTTGCACCAAATTCTTCACAATTTCACTGCTCTGGGCGAGGCTCTTCATGATATCGCTCATATTGGGTGCAGAACTCGGTGCAGGACGTGCGGTATGGGCATACTGTCCAGCCTGCGGCGGATTCGGCGCGTACATCCCTGGTTCCTGCTGTCTCCACCTAAAATTTGGGTGATTTCTCCACCCTGGATTGTAGGTGTTGGAAAAAGGGTCGTTTCGCCTTTGCCTTTGTGTGTTCATCTCTTGCTCATCAGCGGATCCCATGCACGCTTGCTCAGTATTATTATCCTGCAGAGATGGACATGCATCAGTAGGATGATTATTTTCAAAGCAAATTCCACATTGAACGTGTTGAGTTTTAGAGACAGCAAGTCCTCTAACTAAAGAGGTGAGAGCATCAATTCTCTCGTTCATGTGGGAATCTTCTACTTTCTGCACTGGCCTATAACGATCATCATCCTCATCCTCATATTGTTGGCCATTTGAAACCATGTCAACGATGAGTTGCTTTGCTTCGTCCAAAGTTTTATTGGTCAAGCTTCCACCACAAGCAGCGTCAACAATTTTCCTATCAAAAGAAGACATACCACGATAAAAATAGTTAGTAAGCAATTGGTAGTCAGAAAATCCATGATCAGGACACTTGCGACACAGCTGTTGGAATCTCTCCCAATAATCGGCTAAACTCTCCGCCTTCTTCTGTTTAATGCTGCTAATGGCCATTCTCAAATTTGCAGCTCTGGACTCAGGAAAGAATTTTCGCAAGAATTGTTCTTCTAAATCTCCCCAAGTTCTAATCGAACCAGGAGGAAGATCAAAAAGCCAATCTCTCGCTCTACCCTGCAAAGTATGAGAAAAAGTCAATAGCCTCAAATTATTTTCAGTAAAACCATGAGGGCGTAGAGTTGAGCAAACTAGATCAAATTCAGCCAGATGCTTGTGTGCACTCTCTCCAGGTAAATCACCGAATTTGGGTAGCACTTGAATGAAACCAGGCCGTATTTCAGCGTTGCCATTAATGGCAGGAAGGACAATGTACAAAGGGCGATTGCTTCTATGACGGCCTAACTCTCTGATCAGTTGAGGTGGTTCCTGTCGAGGATCAACGATCTCTCTATCGTTCTCCTCATCCCTATTATTACGGTCACCCATTGGATCTTCAATTTCTTCTTGATCCTCAAGACTCGGTGGAGCAGAATTTGATCTCTTTTTCCACTCCTTAGCTTGCTTCTTCAACTTTCGTGCGGTCTTCTCGATTTCTGGATCAAAAACTAATACGCCTGTACGAGAAGAACGGGGCATAAACTTAAAAATAAAATAACTAAAAATAAAAGACAGACTGAAATCAGTAAAATCCTGCTTAAAACCAATCCCCGGCAGCGGCGCCAAAATTTGGTGCGTCGTTTTACACCAAAAATATCCGGCAGTCAGCCGGTATGCCCACACTGTGCAAACAGCAGTAAGCAAAATCGTCTCCCAAGGGATTGGCGAGAATTTCTCTAATTAAAGCCTGCAAGTAACCCACGAAATTTTGAGAAGAAAATATAGAAAATACTAAACTTAAAATTAAATAAATAAAACCCAAATAAATCAATTTTTCCAATAGATAAAAGATGAATAAAAAAATTCCAACAATTAATAAAAGAATTCCAGCAATCAATTAAGTCCACCCTAGCTTAATTATTCCGATCATCGATGCAAAAATAACTTTAAATTATGCAAACAAACCAGTTATAACCACCGAAGACGCTTCTGACGTGATCTTATTTCTCCTTAATTATTCGGTAACCAGGAAGACGCTTCACTAATTACTACCCTAATCGACTGACAACCGTAAGAGACGCTCTATAGGTTTAATGAGCCGATAGCATTAATATCTAGAGAAACCCGATTCAAAACCAATAAACTCTGACGCAGGATTATTGAATTAAGACTGCTTTTCCCTTGACCCTGATGTGTCAATTTACCACTAATCAAACCTAAACCACAATTACGGATGGCCGGTTCAATTGGCTATATAATTAATTCTAACCCAATAAATATTTGCAACTATCTAATGGATTAAAACAATTAATATCATTAAACATGGAGAATCGCAGATGCAAGCATAAAATAGAGTATAAGAACAATTAGATCTCACAGAATAATTTCGCTAGTGCTTCCCTAATCGTTGCCGGAATAAAGAAATTTAGCTAGAACTCATAATAAAAATAAATCAAACAAAATAAATAATTAATTGCAAAGGAAAGATGAAGGAATAAAACTTGATTGGAAGAACTCCAAAATCGCAGTTGCTGCTCTCAAAAGTTGGTGTCTGAATATATGATATGTCTATCTCCCAAAGTGTGCGCTGAATACTAATATATATACTAAGAAAATAATCAAAACTTTAGTCTAATAAGGCAACTAAAAAAAAGTCTAATTAGGCAACTAGTCAAAAATGACGTAAAGCCCACAAACTAATGTAATTAAAAGCTAACTAACTAAAGAAAATAAGAGAAAAGTGGCGCATGACCCACTAGTAAACTAATTAACTTTGACCAAAAGTGGTGCTGCATAGCCCACAAAACAAGCCCCAAAGTAGCTCAACATTTCTCAATTATATTCGCCACTCCAGTAATCCCAAATAGCTCAAATTTCAGCTTGTAAGTGTCCTGCTCAGCAAATATTTGGGAAACCTTCATCCTTCATAACTTCAAGCTTTCAAAATTCTTCTCAAAACCAAATCTTTTCTTCAAAACCTATTAAATACCATCAAAATTCATATAAGATAATAATTCATATCCTAAAGATGATATTTAACACGAATTAAGCACAAAAATCATACTAAAATCTTCCAAATAAATGCGTATAAATACGCCCAATCACCTACTCCATTTAATTAACATCAAAATTGGATTAAGTAGACAAGTAATGGTAGAGTGTGGTGAGTCAAATTGGTAAAGTGTAGTAATTTCAAAAGTAAAGGAGGGTATATATGTCCAAAAAGCAGAATAGGTAGTTAATTGGTGGACAAAATTTTAGAGACAAATGGGTAGTTGATTGGTGGGCGGAGGGAGTATTTAATAGTGACAATTCTTATTCTTTTTTTTAGGAGGGAGTAATCTAACATTTCAACTGCAAACTTTTTTTCTTTTCTTGCTCGAAGGAATATACCGTGAGTATTCTTATTATGTCAGTGTTTGGATAGTTTTGGTTAGAGTATGGCCGACGGGTAGGTCCTCTTTGTTTTTCTTAATGTATATTTTTGTCTCTTTCGTGTGTCTTTTCACATTTTGTAACGATTTAAGGGGTATATCACAGCACAGTAAAGGGTTTACGTACTTAGGATTGTTGATTGTGGTTAAATTATTTAACTAATTGTAACTCATTTAATTTATATCATGGTTTTGATGAAGATAAATTTGGGTATCTTGACCTCGAAAATAAAGTACAAAAGTTGGGCCATGTGTATTGGGATAATTTATTCTTTAAACTCCCAGGATTTGATGTTTATTATATCTTAATAGATGATAATGATGTAATGCAGATGCTTACACGTTTGAGTCTTAAGTGTAGGATTCTATCTATATATGTGGATTGTGTTATGAATGTTGGAGATGCTAAATCTATAGTCGAATCCAGTAATCCTATACATGGTTGTCCAGACTTGAGCTATTTGACAACAATGAACTATATATGATGAAGGTAAGCTGGATGTGGAAACTAGGGGTAGGGAAGAGGATGCAGATGAAAACTCAGAAGACGACATAGATTATATCCCATTTGAATGTGAAACAGATGACTCTTTAAGTGATAATGACTTGGAACTTGAAGATGCATGATGAATATGTAGATGATAGGAAGCTTTAAGAATTTGAAAAACATTAATAGTGTTCCAAGAGATGTGTTTGATAGATTTGTTGGTGTCTCTTTTGAGAATATTGATGTTGATGTAGTTGTGGATGAGTTCCATAGAGATGGCGATGGGGTTACATCTGATTATACTTCAACTGAAGATGAATATGCTAATGTAAAACCAAGGAGAAATAGGGTAGTTTATGATTAAAAAATATGACCACAAGAGATTACACATCACACTTGGTATGAGATTTGAGGATGGCTATTAGGCTAAAGAGGCATTGACTATAGTTGCAATAGAGATGTTATGTAAGACTCGAATGGAAGCTAACTGCAATCCTTCTTGTAAGTGGAGATGTTATTGGAGATGTTACGGGAGAACATGTGTGTCCTAGATCAATGAACAATAAACTAGCTACATCAAAGTGGATATCAATGCAGTATCTCAACATGTTTAGAGCTAGACCAGGTTTGTCTATAAAGGATTTGGCAGTAATGGTGTTTACAGAAATATTGTTGTCTTACTTTTGGTGGATATATATATTGCTATTGAGTAAAAGTCATGAGAAGAAATTTTGATATTTTGGTGTTTCATTGATACTTTTAGTTTTCGCTTTGTTTCGACTTTTTCCAATAAATTACCTGATGGTCCTGTGATTTTTGTCCAAATATTAATATTACAAACTAACCTATTTTGACAGTGATATTGATCTTTACCTAAATGGGTGCAAGTTTCCCTACACCTTATTATTCATATCAGTGACCAAGAATCAGAAATATTGGCGATACATTGTAGCTATTTCCTGGTTGTAGGACTTAATATGTACAAATATGTAGGAACCAGAACCCATTGATTGGCAGCTATTTCCCATAGCTAAAAACACTAATTCCGTAGCTGAAAAAATACCCATTCACTATGAGCTATTCCACACAAATCAAGATGAGCTATTCCACATTATTATGTAGAAATTCCAAATGCCCATTCACTATGAATTTCACTAAAACTAAAACAATAAAGTTTCAAACAAAGATCCATTCACTATGAATCCAAACTCTAAGAGAAATTCGAAGATCCATTCATAAGAAATTTTAAAGACTCAATTACCAAATTACTTATGATTTAGTGTGGGCAAGTATAAATTCCTAAATAAAACAAACAAATAAAAAGATAAAGAAAAAGGAAATAAAAAATAAAATGTATAGTTTTGCAAATAAATCTTCAATTTTATTATAATTACAAAATTACCACTTAATTTTGAAATTGATTTCAAATTAGAAGTTACATTTTTAATATATTATAGATTTTCTTATTTTTGAATGTATATATTTCATTTATTTTGCAGCTTATAATTTCAGTTCACAAAAACTTAAGTGCAAGCGGGCCGCATCCAGA
Organism: Salvia miltiorrhiza; assembly: GCF_028751815.1. Classification (NCBI taxonomy): domain Eukaryota; kingdom Viridiplantae; phylum Streptophyta; class Magnoliopsida; order Lamiales; family Lamiaceae; genus Salvia; species Salvia miltiorrhiza. The sequence continues at coordinate 56,978,082 of NC_080393.1, forward strand.
CCCTGACCCGTATCCAGACCCGAACCGCATCCTGATCTAAATTGTGTAAACTTTAAAATAGAACCACAATTGGGTATTTTCATTATGCAATTCGATATGTAATGTTATTTGAAACGATGTACATATATATATTCTTTATATGTACACATGCAATCTATTATATGTACACATGCAATCTATTTTATATTTTCAAGGTATATATTATAATAAAAATTTAAAACTCCATAATTAATTTTACATATCTATTAAATTTTAAACCTATCATCAGCAAAAATGTAAATGAAAAAATAAAACAGAAAATGAAGGTCAATAAAAGGAATTGCATGAGTGAGTTAAAAAGAAAGAGTTGGAAATCGCCTAGGGAATACGACGAGGCTTAGGGGCGTTTACTGCATGATTGATAGGATATATATATATATATATATACTAGAAATTTCACACCGCTTAGGACGCGGTGTTTCTATAATTGCTCCGTGAATTATGGGATCAGTAACAATGCTAATCAAATCATTTCCAAGTGCAGCCATATTATACTATGACTTTTAGGAGAATTTCTACAAGTCATAAACATTGTAGCAATCTACAGAGTACGTTTTATATACAAACTACATAAATATTTTTAAGACATTATGCATCATATATACGCAGTGCATTCAACCGGAACCTACATCGAGGCATATACAATGTACATACAAAAGACAACCTCAAAACATTGAAAAAATATCACTGACATGGTGTAGTACTACGAAAAGTCATAGAATTGTACAAAGTACATACAAGTGTTGGCGTTTAGTTAATGACAAACAATAATGCATTTGCATACTATCCTAAATTGTTGATGACTTCATTAAACTATTAACATCGTTGTTTCATGTGGAATATTCACCATATTATACTCACCTTTATTTTTCTCGGCAACCACTGCGATGAACATGTGGAAGTAAATTCGCCACATAAAAATAAGCAGCAACCACCCCTAACAACGAGTCTTTTACGATCTCCTTTTTCAAGTACTCGTACTTTTTTTTCACTCTTGAAAAATCTTGCATACTAATCAACTCTATTATGGCTCTTTTCAAGTACTCTTTTTTTACTCTTGAAAAATCTTGCATACTAATCAACTCTATTATGACTCTTTTCAATAGGAAATGATTCACTTCGAATCTCCACTCACTTTGGATTACAAGTCATTGTGAGAAAAATACCTCGGAGTCCAAATTTCGCAACAAGTGCTAGCGCATCATGTAACGTCAACCCAGATCACGTAGCCCACCTATGAGATTGGAACAACCACCAGTGTCAACAACAACACACATCTTTCTTTTTATTGATTTCTTATTTGAAAATTATAAATTGAATTGTGCAAATCTAGACAGTGACACAACAAATATAATTATGCACCTCTTAAGCTTCTCAACCAAGTAGTCAGAGCAGGTGAACGCTCACGGCCAAAATATTTAGCATAGCCTTAACAGTTGCAGATGGATAAGGTAAGCTAAAACGTAAACGTTTTGAAGTTGTCACATGGTCGTGCAAGACATTTGAACAGAGATTTAATATTAAATTCCCAGCAAAACAAATACAACCAACAAAGAATTGAGAAGTACATGGCAGGTTGAGAACACAGCTCGCAACATGCATTATAGAAGAATTAAAATTACCATGCACCATTCTCTAAAGCAAAGAGATGGAACAAATAAATTAAAGGTAAGTGTGCAACTGATACAAATGAGCCCCGAAAAAAGAAAAATACAAAGAAAGCTCATCAGTGACCTTCTTTGAAAGCACACATCTTCTTTTCGCCATAACAAGATATCTGAAAAACGTGACCAAAATCACAAAATGAGAATTCAGTAATTTAGTCATTGGTGAGTGGTACAATAAAATGTGAAAAGAAAATAGAGCACAAAGACACTATTTGAGAACAAAGTAGGGTAGTGATTTACAGAAGGTGTAATTAATGGATGAAAAGTGTTCCAGCAAACAAATTCGATGTGAGCAAAGACAAGCGGATCGTGAGGGCACCTGTCGAAAATCGGAAACCAAAAATAACAATCTCCGTATAACACACAAAGTAACAAATTCTTAAAAAACCTAAAGGCTAGAGGCAATAACCCAAACCCTAATCCTAGAGTAATGAATCTCATTCTCTAAACTTCGAAATGATTACTATAACTAAACGATCATTGGGAAATGACTTTAAGTTTTAAATACAATGGAAGAGCGCAAAACACATGAAAACAAAATATCACACCACAAATAAAAAATAGAACAAAAAGAAGCGCACCGCTAAATTTGGAGAAGTGGAATAGCTTTCTTGGAGTAGAAAGACAAAACGCTAAAAAACAAAATTAGAAAGTAAAAATAAATGTTGAAAATCATAAGAACGCAAAATATCCAACAGAAAAGGTGAGCAAGTCACTTAATAGGAAATTAGGAGTAAACTATAGTACCCCTTATTTAATGATGAAGCATCTTTTTTTCTTCATTAGGGAATATCACTTCATTTACAATCATCAATCCTGCTACGAAGGTGTTTCCAAATTAAAAGTAGTTTTGCTTCAACTTTCTAAAGTTACGACCTCGTAGTTCATTTCCAACGTCACTTACAGAGTTCTAGTAGCTATGCTATTTACTCAAACCCAATTTCAGTTACCAATATTGAATTTGATGATTATCTAGGTGGAGAGATCAATTATTTGTTCAATGGGCAAATAGCGTCAAAATCCCTATAGTTTCCCCGAATTCGCATTTTTCCCGTGACTTTTAAAATTCTTGTTAAAATCCTTGAACTTAATTTCGTTTCTCGTTTTTCCCATAAAATTGATCGGCAATATAACTAATGCTGACATGGCAGTCGGAAAGCCACGTAGGATTAAGTTTCCGGCGAAACAAACGACATAGTTTAAGCTAAACCCTAAACGACGTAGTTTTATGCCTATTTAGGGAATTAAATGCAATTCAATCGAAAAATTGAGGGCAAAATCGAATATTGGTTCTTGAGAAAAACACACCCTATCCATGTCTTTGCCTTCATCATCCCGCTGGAACTTCGCCTCTGCCACCGCCATCTGTTACCACTGCTCTCTCCTACCTTAAATCTCTTCTCCACCTCTCTGCCACCGCCCTCTGATCCCTCCCAACACCAATCCACGCAGAAACCTCCACCACCGCTGCTACTTTCGTCCCCTGCCCTTTCAACACTAACCACCGAGTGCGCCGATTTCGATGAAGAACCTTGGCCGGAAGCTGCCGTGCAGGATTTTATTCGGTTTCTTCCGTCGGAGATTTAGGCAATTCGTGGTGAAATTGAATCATGGAGCGATGGTTTCCCCGCTGCTTACTCTTCGAGAATTTTGCTTGCGATTCTGACGGCGATGACAGAGGAGTAAGAAGGGACTGTTCAATTGTGTATAAAACGACAATGTTTTGGTCCTAATTTAATGACTCAGCACAAGCTTTCCACATAGGTGACACGTCAGTGCAATTAGTTGCCGGAAAACGTCATTAAGGGAAAAACGAGAATCGGAATTAAGTTCAAGGATTTTAACAAGAAATTTAAAGGTCAAGGGAAAAATGCGAATTCGGGAAAACTATAGGGATTTTGGCGCTATTTGCCCTTGTTCAATTACTGTCAAATTATATCAAACTCAGAAAAGGTGAGTCTACTGTATTGAGTTGGGCTACATGATAGTATACCTAAGATTCTCCAGAGCTATAGTTCTATATTTATGATGGTATGTTAGTATATGATCTATTGGCATAATTTGTTGGTGTGTTTGAAAAATTGATGTTCCATAGGCAAGCTCAAGTTGTTTATACATTTTAACATGGACCATAAAAACTAATACTACATTTTAATTTATCGTGATTTCAACGCGTAAGAGAGAAAATGCATGTTATGGAGACTTACTCAAGTGCAAGATAATGCTCACTACGCCCGTGGAGATGTAACTCTTGAAGAAGTGAATGTCGGTGAAAGAGGTGAAAGAGCACGTGTCTGAGAATAATTTAGAAAAAAGAATCTCATGAATATTTAAATTACACACGTGAAAAAATCAAACAAATCATATTAATACTACTACATTTTATACAAAAATTAGTACATGAAAAATTAAGAATATCAAAGTTTATTTAAAATCCTACTTATTCATAATTAAAAATTAAGAATGAACAAATAAACTAAATCCCTATTGACTATACATAATTATATCGAGCATACCCTATTTTGGAAGCACCCGATTATATTTTTGTCTAGTACTTCCAATATACCTCCGGAAATTACTTCAATCAGTAAACACTGTAAAAGTAATAAATCAAACAATAATTAAATCAATTATATTCAATTAATTAATTAAAATAAGATTAACTTAAAACTCTAGACCCATTCCTTAATCCTTATCATCAAATCCAACAATATTTCATTGTCATCATCTGTACTCATGATCCATTACAAACATACACTATTTAAAATCCCCACAATATACTGCCCCTGTTCCACGGTGCTCTCTCTACTCTCTCATTCTTGGTTGCACCCATTGTCACCTCTCTTTGCCTCTCTTTGTGTACCCTGTCAACTCTCTCTCTCTCTCTCTCTCAAGCAGCTAAGAAAACTGTGCGGATGCCGCCGCCGACCAGCACTCTCAACACAGACAACAACACAAGAAATTGAGCCACAACTCAGCCAAGGCTGGTCGTTCCCAATCGTCAGAACACCTAAGCTGCTGCCGATGACAACGCCGACCGGCACCCTCAACGCAAGCAATAAAGCAAGAAACCCAGCCCCAAGACAATAGTTCTATTATGTTGTGGTGTGCTCAGTTTTGTGAAAAAATTCTAGGGTTCATCAGAAAATTTAATGATAAAATGCAGGTTTACGAAATCAAAACTCGCCTCCTTGTTTTGTTGGTGTAATGGATTTCTCTAGTGTGATTTGTGGTTGAATTTTGATCAGACTTTGCACTTTCACCGTTGAATTTGGGGGAGATTCTTACGGCATAACTCCTTTTCTTTTCTTTTCGTCGCCGGAACTGTATCACAGAGAAACATAGAGTGAAAAGGTCAAAGTGATTCACAAAAATTTGTGAATCAAATAAGATAAAGCATAGTCAAATATTGGAAAAAAAGTCACAAATGGAACGAAAATTACGAAAATGCCATGGGCACTATTTTTTCTACAGTACTATTCCTCCCAATAGTACCTCACTCCTCTCTTATTAAGATTGTTAAATATATATAATTGAATAATTTTATTCTTATGAGTAGGATTTCTCTAATCCCACATTTTCAATGGATAAGAATTAAATAAAACTAGCTTAAATGATAAAAATAATTAAGGACTTTGAGATATTCCAAAATTTCAATCCATCAAACTAAACAAGGGATTACCCTTACTATTTATATTTATCAAGACTAATCCTTCAAAATAAACACCCTCTTTGCGCCTTACGAAATTATGCCAAAGGGAAATAACTTTTAATTTGGGCAACTTTTTTTAGGAAAAAATAAAAAAATTAGGTATTTATTTTAGCGGGAAAGTCTAGAACCACAAATTTTCTTTACTATAATAATAACAATAATATAGTTTTGGTATTATTTGTTAAACAAATTAAGGTCGTTCCTACAGAAGCAAAAATTAAGGTTATTAAATAGTAACTTTCTTTATTATATTATACACACAGTAACCATTCTAGTTTTATATCAAAGAAAACATGAATTGATAAAGCATTTATGTTTGCCAATGTGTCATTATTATTATTGTGGTCAGAAATGAGCAGCAACAGCAATTTAATGATGTAATGTAAGAAAGTTTAAGCATTTAAGTTTCCCAAAAGGAAGAGAAACTAATAAATCGGTTATTTAAGTAGAACAAAAGGAACAATAAGATAGAGTTGTGGAGATAGCTTACAGTAATGAATTGAAGCAACAAAAGCTCAAAGTTTTATAACCTTACGAAACAAAAGGTCTGAACTTGTAACTAACAATCTTGGATGCTGGATTATTCTAATAAGGACTCACTGTAACTTCAAAGTTGGGACTTGCTAAGCTCTGCAGTCTTTCGTGTCGTTTTGGAACCACAGCTCGAACATGAAGGTCAAGTTGACCTCCTTGTAAATCCTGTTGTTCTTCTACTATCTTTGCAGCTGACTCCACCGCTGATTCACTGCAATATTCCAAAGTAATTGATTTCAGCGTTGCTATTTCTCCAACTTCGGAAGGGATCTCCTCCACATCATGCAAATATAGAAGACGAAGCTCCTGGAGAACTGGAAAGTGGGAGCTCTCTGCCATCACCCAATTTTCTAGACTACAAAAGTTCAATTGTAGTAGCTTGAGGCTCCGGAATTGGCCCTCGATAGTCTCCCACTTGCCTGTTTTGAATCTACCATGATATAATACTAATTTCTGAAGAAGGGGCAACCACCCTATCTTTTCCAATATCTCTTCCAACTCCACATGATAACAGAAATAGAAAATTAACTTCAACTTCTTGAGGGAGTGTGGGAAACTAATCCTCTGAAAATACTTATCACATCCAGCACAGATGTTGCAGGACAAGTTTTCCAATTTAATCAGACACTCAAGATAGCTGAAACAGTTGGCTCTCTCCATTTGTTTCAATTCACTCAAACTCTTGATGAGACAACCCTCCATTTCTTCGGATCTGTAAATTAGATGCAGTTTCTTCACATTGGGGGTTCTTTTAACCACATCCTCATTCAAATACAAATTCTTTGCTCTTCTCAGCGTTTGTAGATTCTCCATGATAACCATCTCACTCGGAGGATCTGGGAGAATCAATTTTGTTCTACCCACAAACTCGAGATGCCTAAGTTGATGCAATTTCCAAATCTCAATCGGTGCAACAACTTCATGCGGAAGCTCAGCATGAACAATTAACGTATATAGATTCCAAAGCAAATTGATTGAAGACGGGAATTCAGACCCCGAATCAAGACTAACAGCAATGTGCCGTGAGTTCACCAATTGAAAAACATCGCCTAGGAAATGAACACCAATTCCATATTTATGTGTATCTCTATCATATGCTTTGAATGTTCTCACCAATCTAAAATTATGAGGCCTTTCAAAGTTTTCCCCCCTCTCATCACATATTATAGAACGAACAGGTGACAAAGATCTCGAGACTTCACTTATTACCCTTCTTCCAGCATTTTTGAAAACAACCCGACGGCGTTCATTGTCTATGACTGAAGGAGACTTTTCTATGATATCATAAAACCTCTCTTTTTCAACTTCTTTCAAGCATAAGTCTCTCAACAAATCATGAATCTTACAAAACTTTATATTTCCACTAAACTCCCCCAACTTATCAACTAAAATCAGATTTCTATCTACCAACTCCTTCAAGTACTCATCTGCTATTGTTTCCAAACATTTTCCACTCACAGGTTTTAAAAATCCTTCAGAAACCCAGAGCTTCTTCAGCATTGAGACACGAATTGAACGATCTTCCTTAAAAACACCCATATACAAAAAACATGGCTTCAAATAGTTGGGCAGACAGGTATAGCTCAATCGCAATATTTTCAAGCAAAATTCATCATTATTGGTAATCACAATTGAATTTAAATTTTGCTCTATGCGCACCCAATATTCTCTAGTGCACTCAGATTTTGCCAAAAGACCTCCAATTGTAGCAATTGATAAAGGAAGCCCTTTACAATTTGCTACAATATTCTTTCCGATGTTCTCCAACTCATGAGGGAAACTTTCTCCCCCAAACACAGTGTTGGTGAACAAATCCCAACTACTAGCCTCATCTAGAAATTTCATACCAACGCCATAAGACTCTCTCAACTGCGAAGTCAAGTTTGACAGCCTAGTTGTTACAATGATTCGACTCCCATCATTGCGATCAGGAAAGGAAGACCTGATCTTGTCCCACACCTCTATACTCCACATATCATCCATAATTATGAGATACCTTCTACCCCATAAATATTTGTATAGTTTTAATCCCAATTCGTCCTCACTGATTAGTGATTTTTGCCCCAATTGGTTCTCACTCAGATCACAATCCGGATCCCCACTTGCTTGGAAAAGAACTTCTCTAAGTGTTTCTCTAACATTATAAGTTTGAGAAATTGTAGTCCAAGCAAAAATATCAAAATGCTCTTTAACAAGCGCATGCTCAAATAGATGTCGGGCAAGAGTGGTCTTACCAATGCCGCCCATCCCCATGATTGGGATGATTTGGCGACTGCGTTGGCCTCCGGTGAGCTTATCCAGCACTTCAAGTAACACCTCCTTGAAGCCCACCATCATGCTTTCCTTCACAGAGGAAGAGGAGGCAGCATGAGTTGAGGAGACCTTTCTCGGCAGTTGAGCTGCGGCAACAATCTCCAAGACATCCTTCTTGATAACAGTGGAAGAGGAGGCAGCATGAGTTGAGGAGACCTTTCTCTGCAGTTGATCAGCTGCGGTTGAGATTGAATTCATTTCTTCTATCACTTGTTGCAGATCGTGATAGAAGTCCTCAGCTGCATTTACACCGACCTCCAATTCATTTCTATCAATAGTTGCGCATTTCTTCCCACGAATTGTGGATCGGTTATGAATTTGAAGCACAATTTGGGATTCGATGACATCCTCAGCTGCATAAACTGCATCAGCAATGCGACGCTCCAATGGATCCGCCTCATGGTCATCGACAGCTGGGGGAATATAAGCATCAAGAAAATCCTGCAAGAAGGTCACATTTTGAGTGAGAGATTCAAGTTGCTGTTTGTGGATAGAAATTGGAGGGGAAGGATGTTTTTCAAGGCGATCTATGATATGCATAAGAGAAACCAGAGCTCCATAAGCCGCCATGATTAACACTTTGAATAATGTATATATTTATGGGAAGTGTGAATGAAAATATCTGATACTAATATTTGAGAGGTGAAAGAAGGCAATTAGCTAATCAGGTATTATGATTCCACAATTGAGATTTGAAACTTTTTATAGCAGATACAGATGAACAAGTCATGTGCAACATTATTGAAATCAATAAAATAAGCTGTAGTTGTTGGATTCAAACTTTTTTATATGTGCACCTAACGTGGCTTGCTTATAATTATAGAGGTTAAGTCAACATGGAATATTTAAATGTGCTGCAGTTGTCTGAATAAGCACGTCGCTCTTAAAATATAACCACTGCCATTAATTCAATTAATTACATGTTTGCTGCTAATCAAACTTATTGCTGGTGTTTGATGTTGACTTTCACCAGCATCGATGATTGAATTAGTTTATGATGCGAAGCAGTCCTTGCATCGATGAAATATTATAATTGAAAGATTAAGATATTTTGATAAACTAGGAGAAAGATATATAAATATAGTGTGGAGTGTTGGCCCAATTCTCATTAATTCCCTTAGCCCAAACCCAAGCCCACCTTCCCTTTTAAACTTTCTTTAAACCTAAGCCCAAGCCCAAGCCCATCCCCTTTTATACCCAACCTCCCCTCAGCCAAACCCTAAATCCCTTTCTTCCCTTGCGCCGCTCTGATCTCACTCTCTTTCCCATCTGCACCTCTCCAATTCCCCTCCGCCGCCCGTCTCCTCGATTTCCCTTCCGTCTTCAATTCTCCACCCCCTTTTCCTATGCCTTTCACCCCCTATTAATCTGGTCTTAATTCTTCACAGTAACGGGAAGGTCTTCAGGCAATTTCTTGAGAAGGCTCTGCTACTCCTTCTGTGAGATTTCTCTCCTGTGTGTGAACGAGGCCTTCCCTTACTGTGAGAGTTGTCACCGGATTCCTGACCACCGGATTCCTGATTGGTGATACTCTGGTTGATTGCGAAGCCATCGGAATTCCTGCCCATAGGATTCCTGCTGTTGGTGGCTGTTCAACTGAGATCTGAGTGCCGATCTTTTCTCCCTGTTCCCTTGAAGCCTTGATCATTGAGCTGCCGGAAGAAGCCGAGTCTACCGTGGGAAAATCTGAGCCAAAGTGTCCCGAGGACACATTTTCCCACTTCGATCTACTCTGAACTTTCCTGTTGTGTTTTCCCTTATTTTTCACTTTAGTATCCTGTTTACTTACTGTGTTTCTGGTGCTCTGTAGGTGCAGAGAAGTGGTGGCAGAACAGAGGAGTCACGCTCCAGAGCATAGGGATCAGTGCTCCAGAGCAGAGAAGTGAAGATCCAGACCAGAGAAATCGATCGACGCCAGAGGGATCATCTCCAGAGGGGGCCGAGTCCAGTGCAGCGGAGTCGTTTCCCTGCTGACCAGAGAAGTCCGAAGTAACTGAGAAGAAGAAGACGAAGAGGAAGAATCAGACGAGGAATCTTGGCACTAGAGTGCCGAGTGAAGGCGGTAGGACGGTTGGGAACCAAGAGGTGAACCTCCGGCTAGGCGAAGATACCCAACAGTGGTATCAGAACCACGGGGACCTAGCCGGGGCACCCTCCGACCGCACCTCCTTCACCCCGCCGCCCGTTGGCTGCGCCAATTCGCTCTCGATGAGCAAGGATTGAGGTAAGTCTGGATTTTCCCCTACCTGGGAATCCAGCTCTGGTAAATTGGCTGAATCACTGAAACTCCTAGTTCTAGGGTTGGTGTTGCCTGCTGCTTTTCTTTTTGCATGTTTTATTTGGTCTTGGTATCTTGCGATCCTGACCTGTGTGTGCTTCCGCTTGCTGCCTTGTATCTCGATAAAACCCTGGCATTCAAAGCCAAGTGAGGTTCTCCCTTGCATTTGGTCCAGTTCGTCTGGACTCTCCTTTAAAGGAGTCTCCTCGTGCGAGTACCCTGTAAATCAAGGGAGAAAGGGGGTTATCTAGATTGGTTGTGTGTGACTTGTTGTTTCTTTGCTGCCTCTGCTGTTTGTTTTGTTCTCTCTGGTGTTTCTTTTTGCTCTGAAAAACTCTCTTGGATTGAGAGTTTTACCCTTCTCTGGACTCAGACAGTCCTCTTGGAACTTCTTGGAGGGACCAGCGTGAAACCTTGCTCCACAGATCAATCTGTGCTGAGATCTGGGCTCTTCCCTGCTCCTTAACTCCAGTTGTTTCCCCCTTAAGGTCACTGTGACCTTTGTTGTGGTGTTACCTGCTCTGTGTCTTGTTGGTGTGTTCAGCCCTATTAGCATCTGCATACATCATGAATAACTTGCATATGGTGCCATTCAATGGCAGGGATGATTTTCAAGATTGGAAAACCAAAATAGAGTGCATTTTAGTCAAAGAAAAGGTCAATAAAGCTCTGTTGTCTAAAATTGACAAGTCTGTGATTGATGAAAAGATGCATGATATGAAAGATAATGCTAGGGCCACCATCTTGTTAAATCTGAGCAGTTCTGTGGTTAGGAAAGTGTCTCATCACTTATGTGCTAAGGATTTATGGGATGATTTGAACTCCATTTACTCCACTTCCTCTGAAGAGTCTGCATGGTCTTTACAAAACCAATTTATGAACTTTCAAATGGATCCTTCAAAGGATGTTGATTCAAACCTTGATGATTTTCACAAACTTTTGCATGATTTGAAAATTGCTGGTGATGACAATATTGAGAAGTATGCCCCTCAGATTCTGTTAAGTTCTATTCCTGAGTCCTTTTCTGAAGTAAAGTCAGCCTTAAAATATGGTGGGTCTAAGGTTTCTTGTGAAATGATTATCAATAGTCTTAAGACCAAAGAAAATGAACTTAAACTGCAAAAACCCAAGTCTCTTCAGGGTGAGGTTATGTATGTGAATAAGGATAATCAAATAAACCCTCATCATCATTTTTCTAAGGGCCAGAAGTCTGATCATCATAAAAATGCTGCTCCAAATGAATAGAGAGAAGAAAATAGGTTTGATCATAATCAGAATCAAAATAGGAATCAGAATCCTGATCAGAAACCTAGGAAAGTGTGTTGGAATTGTGGAAAACTTGGGCATTTCATAAATAGGTGCAAGTTGCCTAAAAAGAATAAGAACTTTGTTCCTAATGAGCCTAAACAGCATGCAAACAATGTTTTTGAAGAAGATGGTGTCTATATGGTCCATGACTATGATTTTCAGTTCATAAATTACTCAAATGCTGTGTCTAAATTTGTTAGTTCTAATGAGTGGCTGATTGACTCTGGTTGTACCTTTCATGTGACCCCCTTTGAGCATATGTTCCAAAACCTTCAGTTGGTCAAGTCTGGGCATGTTTCTTTGGCTGATGGTCAAAGCTGTGATATTTTGGGTAAGGGTGATGTGTGCTTGAAATTTGAAAATGGGAGTCTTCTTACCTTGAATGATGTCAGATTTGTGCCAAACTTGAAATTTAGCTTGCTTTCAGTGTCTAAAATTGCTGATAAAATGCTAAATGGTTCTGTGAATTACTTGAGATTCCAATTTGAAAAAGACTCTATGTTTTACTTTACTGCTCCAAGAAAGGGAGACTTGTATGCTGTATGTGCTGAGTCAGTTCCTTTACCTGTTGCTAATGTGGTCCATGAGGACAAATCTGCACTCTGGCATGCTAGGTTAGGACACATGAGTAACAAAGGCATGGAAATTCTGAAAAAGACTGGTGTGTTTGGTAATGATAAAGTTTCTGAGCTTCCTTTCTGTGAACCATGTGTGATGGGAAAACATCATAAGTCTATTTTTTCAGTTTCTGTTCCTTATCCTAGAAAGCATGTTAGCACTGAGATACTTGAATACCTTCATGCTGATGTTTGGGGTCCTGCTAAAGTGCCCACTCATGGTGGAAACATGTATTTCCTATCTGTTATTGATGATTTTTTAAGAAAAACTTGGGTCTTTTTAATGAAAAACAAATCTGATGTGTTTGAAAAATAGTCAAAGTGGGCTACACAGATTCAAAATCAAACTGGAAAAAGGATTAAATGTATTAGGACAGATAATGGTCTTGAATTCTGTAATCATGCTATGGATAACTGGTGCATTGAGTCTAGTATCATGAGGCATATGTCTGTTCCTTACACTCCACAGCAAAATGGAGTGGTTGAAAGGATGAATAGAACTCTCCTTGAGAGAGTTAGGAGCATGCTTGTTGCATCTGGCTTGTCTAAACATTTCTGGGGTGAGGCCCTCATGACTGCAGTGTATTTGATCAACAGATCCCCTTCTGTTCCCTTACTTGGCAAACTCCCTGAATCTGTGTTTTATGATAAACCTATCTGTTTAAAGCATTTGAGAGTATTTGGTTGTGCTGCATATGTTCATCAAAATGTTGGGAAACTAGAACCTAGGGCTAAGAAATGCATATTCCTTGGTTATCCTGAAGGGGTTAAAGGCTACAGGTTGTGGGATAGGTCAGTTCCTGGATCCAAAACTTGTGTGAGCAGAGATGTGTCCTTCAATGAGTTTAACTTTCCTTGTTTACTTGAATCCTCACACTCTGCTACTCCAAGTGAGGTGGAGAAAATGCATGTCTATGACTACAACAGATATGAGTTTATGTTTACCCCACCCATGGATCCTCCTGAGGTGGATCCTCTGCCTAATGATCCCCATACTTTGACTGAGCATGCTGAAACTGACCCCACTCCCAACCCTGAACTCAACATTGATCCCACCAACCCAGCACCTTCTGATAATAACCCCTGGAATGACTATCAACTTGCTAGGGACAGAGAAAGGAGAAATATCAGACCTCCTGCTAGGTTTGATGATTATAACTTGTCTTTGTATGCTTTCAATGTGTTTAACAATGTGGATTACTCTGAACTCTGCACTTATTCTGATGCTGTTAATTCTGCTGAGTCTGATAAGTGGTTGACTGCTATGAATTCTGAAATGAAGTCTCTGCATGATAATGAAACTTGGATTTTAGTAAAGAAGCCTGAGGACTGTTCTGTTGTTGAGTGTAAATGGTTGTTTAAGGTCAAGCATGAAACTGATAACATTAGATACAAGGCTAGACTTGTAGCTAAAGGCTTTACACAAAAAGAAGGCATTGATTACAATGAGATATTTGCTCCTGTTGTTAAGTTCACCACTGTGCGCATTATGCTTGCTTATGTGCTCATTTTAACTGGGAATTGAAGCAAATGGATGTTACTACTGCCTTCCTTCATGGTGATCTTGAAAATGACATTTATATGAAACAGCCTGAGGGTTTTGTGAGTAAGGAGTTTCCTGATCATGTGTGTTTGCTGAAAAAGTCTCTATATGGTCTTAAACAGTCTCCAAGACAATGGAATCTCAAATTTGACAAATGCATGCAGAACTTGAACTTTTCTAGAAGTCAATTTGATCATTGCTTGTATTACTCCAATTCTGAACCTCCTATGTTTCTGCTATTATATGTGGATGACATGCTTTTGCTTGGTCCTTATCTGCAAACCATTGAAAATGTGCAGAAAAGATTGTGTGAAAATTTTGACATGAAAAATCTTGGTGATGCCAAGAAAATTTTGGGCATGAGCATAGAAAGAAATAGGGAGAAATCCACTTTGTTGCTGCATCAATCTGATTATGTGAAACAAGTCTTATTGAAATTCAACATGGAAAATAGCAGATCTGTCAATGTGCCTCTTGGTTCTCATTTTGAATTAAGTAAAAAGCAATGTCCTAAAACTGATCTTGAACTTGAAGAAATGAGAAACATTCCTTATGCAAATGCTATAGGCTCTGTTATGTACTTGATGATTAGTACTAGGCCAGATATTGCTTATGCTGTTTCTTGTTTGAGTAGATACATGGCAAATCCTGGTGTTCCTCACTGGGAAGCTTTGAAATGGTTGCTCAGATATTTGAAGTCTACTATGCATCATGGTCTGAATTTTGCTAAAACTCAAGATGGCATTAAATGTGTTGGATATGTTGATTCTAACTATGCAAATGATAGGGATAGCAGGAAGTCCTCTACTTCTTATGTGTTCACTTTGTGTGATGCCTGCATTAGTTGGAAATCCCAATTGCAAAACATTGTTGCCCTGTCTACTACTGAATCTGAGTACATTGCTGCAACTGAGCTGTGAAAGAAGCTCTTTGGCTTGATGGTTTACTGTCTGAAATCAGATACATTGATGATAAACCCATTGTTTTCTCTGATAGTGCATAAAACCCTGTGTTTCATGATAGAACTAAGCATATTGAAGTTAAATATCACTTCATTAGGGATGTAGTTGAAAAAGGAAATGTTTTGCTTGATAAAATTCCCTCTGAATTCAATCCAGCAGATATGGGCACCAAGTGTCTTCCAGTTGCAAAGCTGGAATCTTGCATGGAAACTTTGAATATTGGTCCCGGTTAATTTTCCTTTGTGTCTTTGAGTGATAAGTTCAGCCTCTGTGGCTGCTTGTCTCTTCTTTGTCTTTGTTTTTCTTTTTTG
The DNA here is from genome assembly GCF_028751815.1 of Salvia miltiorrhiza. Classification (NCBI taxonomy): domain Eukaryota; kingdom Viridiplantae; phylum Streptophyta; class Magnoliopsida; order Lamiales; family Lamiaceae; genus Salvia; species Salvia miltiorrhiza. The sequence goes on from NC_080393.1 coordinate 56,993,366, forward strand.
CATGATGAGTGTTGTCTTTGTGCTGCCTGGTGTGTTCTGGTCTGTATGCCTGCTGCTTTCTGTGTTTGTTTTTCCTTTTATGTCTCTTTGTTTTGTTTGTGTGTGCCTGCCTTGATCTTCTTTGTTTTTTCTCGTTGTCTACTCTGTGTGCTCTGTTGTGTTTGTGTGTGGTATGTTGAGTCTTCAATGATAACCCTTTTGGGTTTGAGAAATGGTGATTTCCCTTGGGTTGGTCTCTGTGGTTTGAGACTGAGATTAATATGCATAATATTTTTCTCACCCTCTATTGTCTTGTATTTATGATAGGATGATAGTAAAAATGGCTGTGATGATAAAGCACAAATCAAAGGCTGGCTCTTCCCTGGTGACTTAATGATCATTGTGCCAAAGGTGGAATGTGGAGTGTTGGCCCAATTCTCATTAATTCCCTTAGCCCAAACCCAAGCCCACCTTCCCTTTTAAACTTTCTTTAAACCTAAGCCCAAGCCCAAGCCCAAGCCCATCCCCTTTTATACCCAACCTCCCCTCAGCCAAACCCTAAATCCCTTTCTTCCCTTGCGCCGCTCTGATCTCACTCTCTCCCATCTGCGCCTCTCCAATTCCCCTCCGCCGCCCATCTCCTCGATTTCCCTTCCGTCTTCAATTCTCCACCCCCTTTCCCTATGCCTTTCACCCCCTATTAATCTGGTCCTAATTCTTCACAGTAACGGGAAGGTCTTCAGGCAATTTCTTGAGAAGGCTCTGCTACTCCTTCTGTGAGATTTATTTCCTGTGTGTGAACGAGGCCTTCCCTTACTGTGAGAGTTGTCACCGAATTCCTGATTGGTGATACTCTGGTTGATTGCGAAGCCATCGGAATTCCTGCCCATAGGATTCCTGCTGTTGGTGGCTGTTCAAGTGAGATCTGAGTGCCGATCTGTTCTCCCTGTTCCCTTGAAGCCTTGATCATTGAGCTGCCGGAAGAAGCCGAGTCTACCGTGGGAAAATCTGAGCCAAAGTGTCCCGAGGACACATTTTCCCACTTCGATCTACTCTGAACTTTCCTGTTGTGTTTTCCCTTATTTTTCACTTTAGTATCCTGTTTACTTGCTGTGTTTCTGGTGCTCTGTAGGTGCAGAGAAGTGGTGGCAGAACAGAGGAGTCACGCTCCAGAGCATAGGGATCAGTGCTCCAGAGCAGAGAAGTGAAGATCCAGACCAGAGAAATCGATCGACGCCAGAGGGATCATCTCCAGAGGGGGCCGAGTCCAGTGCAGCGGAGTCGTTTCCCTGCTGACCAGAGAAGTCCGAAGTAACTGAGAAGAAGAAGACGAAGAGGAAGAATCAGACGAGGAATCTTGGCACTAGAGTGCCGAGTGAAGGCGGCAGGACGGTCGGGAACCAAGAGGTGAACCTCCGGCTAGACGAAGATACCCAACATATAGATATAATATTATCATATTTAAATTTTTTATTATCATGTTTAGTCAAATTTCATAATTTTATAAATAAATAAAACAAACAAATAAAAAGATAAAAAAAAATTACCACGTAATTTTGAAATTGATTTCAAATTAGAAGTTATCTTTTGAATAGTATATTATCAATTTTCTTATTTTTGAAAGAATATATTTCATTTATTTTACAGCTTATAATTTCAGTTATGGGCTAAAAAAATATACTTGTGTCCAAGTTTGTTTGGGAACTTTACTTTTAGCCCAACCATCAAAGTCTTGGGTCGGCCCAGACAGACTGCATTATGCTTCTCATTCTTCATTTTAGGGTCACAATAAAATTTAGTAACATTTTATAAGATATTGAAGCTTATCAATTAAGTATGTTTTGAAGTGTTTGAAAATAAATATTTAAAAAAAGAAAAGAAAAAAAAAATGATCTAGTTTGTTTAATTTGTTCTCGCAAAATATTATACTACTATGTTAATTAGTAGCTTTAAGCACTTTATAAAAAATTGTTAAGAATCGACTAGGTGTTTTTTTAAAATGTAATGTTAGGGTGACAAGTGGTGTATACCTTATATTTTATTTTTAATATAGTGTATATTATTATTTATTAAATATTTCTATTATATGTACACATGCAATCTATTTTATATTTTCAAGGTATATGTTATAATAAAAATTTAAAACTCCATAATTAATTTTACATATCTATTAAATTTTAAACCTATCATCATCAAAAATGGAGCCCAAAGTTTTTTTAGGGCCGTAACTTTGGTAGTTTTGCAAATATAAGACAATTTTTTTTGGGCTTGCAATTATAGGACAATATTTAAAAAATTAGACATCGGTAGGACAAATTGAGCCTGATGCCTACGTGGCTGACAAGTAAGCTATCCAGTCAGCTTACTTCTTATAAGGCTTACTTCTCAGCTTTGGGGTCAGCTCTGTCAGTCAGATCTGGCGATCAGCTCTGGGGTCAGCTCTGGCGGTCAGCCCTGGCGATCAACTCTGGCGGTCAACCCTAGCGGTCAGCTCTGGTGGTCAGCCCTGGCAGTCAGCCCTGAAGTTTGAGGCTTGACCCCCCAAAGCTGACCGCCAGAGCTGACCCCAGAGCTGACCGCCAGAGCTGATCGCCAGAGCTGATCGCTAGAGCTGACTGACAGAGCTGACCCCAGAGCTGAGAAGTAAGCCTTATAAGAAGTAAGCTGACTGGATAGCTTACTTGTCAGCCACGTAGGCATCGGGCTCAATTTGTCCTACCAATGTCTAATTTTTTAAATATTGTCCTATAATTGCAAGCCTGAAAAAAATTGTCCTATATTTGCAAAACTATCAAAGTTACGGGCCTAAAAAAACTTTGGCCTCTCAAAAATGTAAATGAAAAAATAAAACAAAAAATGAAGGTAAATAAAAGGAATTGCATGCATAAGTGAGTTAAAAAGAAAGAGTTGGAAATCGCCTAGGGAATACGACGAGGCTTAGGGGCGTTTACTGCATGATTGATAGTATATATAGGATATATTTATAATTGAATAATTTTATTCTTATGAGTAGGATTTCTCTAATCCCACATTTACAATGGATAAGAATTAAATAAAACTAGCTTAAATGATAAAAATAATTAAGGACTTTGAGATATTCCAAAATTTCAATCCATCAAACTAAACAAAGGATTACCCTTACTATTTATATTTATCAAGACTAATCCTTCAAAATAAACACCCTCTTCGCGCCTTAAGAAATTATGCCAAAGGGAAATAACTTTTAATTTGGGCAACTTATTTTAAGAAAAAAATAAAAAAATTAAGTAGGTATTTATTTTAGAGGGAAAGTCTAGAACCACAAATTTTCTTTTCTATAATAATAACAATAATATAGTTTTGGTATTATTTGTTAAACAAATTAAAGTCGTTCCTACAGAAGCAAAAATTAAGGTTATTAAATAGTAATTTTCTTTATTACTCCCTCCGTCCCATAAGCTTAGGCTTGTTTTCTTTTTTTGAATGTCTCATTTATATAGGCTTGTTTCCATAAAAAGTTATATTTTTTTACTCATTTACTATTATATCCTTATTAAATTCTTTAATTTACTTCCACTTTAATACATCATTAAATAATAAATATGAGCATACTAGGAAATTTACTTATATATTTTCATTTCCAATGATTTTTCTTAATCTTTGTGAAAATCTCAACCAGCCTAAGCTTATGGGACGGAGGGAGTATATTATACACACAGTAACCATTCTAGTTTTATATCAAAGAACCTGGAATTAGAAAACATCAATTCATAAAGCATTTATGTTTGCCAATGTGTCATTATTATTATTGTGGTCAGAAATGAGCAGCAACAGCAATTAACTAATGATGCAAAGTAAGTTTAAGCATTTAAGTTTCCCAAAAGGAAGAGAAAATAATAAATCGGTTATTTAAGTAGAACAAAAGGAACAATAGAAAGACTTGTACGTGGAGAAAATAATAAATCGGTTATTTATAAGCTTACGAAACAAAAGGTCTGAACTTGTAACTAACAATCTTGGATGATTCTAATAATTAACCTCTCACTGTAACTTCAAAGTTGGGACTTGCTAAGCTCTGCAGTCTTACGTGTCGTTTTGGAACCACAGCTCGAACATGAAGGTCTAGTTGGTCTCCTTGTAAATCCTCTTGTTCTTCTACTATCTTTTTAGCTGACTCTACCGCTGATGCACTGCAAGCTTCCAAATAAATTGATTTCAGCGTTGCTATTTCTCCAACTTCTGAAGGGATCTCCTCCAATTCTTCCAAATCTTGAAGACGAAGCTCCTGGAGAAGTGGAAAGTGGGAGCTCTCGGCCATCGTCCAATTTTTTAGACCTTTACACCTATATAATTTTAGTAGCTTGAGGCTCCGGAATTGGCCCTCAATAGTGTCCCACTTGCCTGTTTTGAAGAAACCATTTTGTAATACTAACTTGTGAAGAAGGGGCAACCACCCTATCTTTTCCAATATCTCTTCCAACTCCGTATCATCATTGAGAGATAAGTTCAACTTCTTGAGGGAGTGTGGGAAACTAATCCTCTGCAAATACTCATCATATCCATAATCTAAAGAGAAGTGGCAGTTCAAGTTTTCCAATTTACTCAGACACTCAAGATAGCTGAAACAGTTGGCTCTCTCCATTTGTTTCAATTCACTCAAGCTCTTGATGAGACGACCCTCCATTTCTTTGGAATTGTAAATTAGATGCAATTTCTTGAGATTGGGAATTCTTTGAACCACATCCTCATTCAAATACAAATTCATTACTCCTTTGAGCGTTTGTAGATTCTCCATGATAACCATCTCACTCGGAGGATCTGGTAGAATCAATTCATCTGTTACAAACTCGAGATGCCTAAGTTGATGCAATTTCCAAATCTCAATCGGTGCAGTGATATTATGCCAACGAAGAACAATACTACATCTTATCATATCCCAAGACTCATGCAATGTAGCCTGCTGAACTATTAACGTAGATAGATTCCAAAGCAAATTGATTGAAGACGGGAATTTTGACTTCCTATGAAGTGCAACAGCAAGGTGCCGTGAGTTCACCAATTGAAAGACATCGCCTAGGAAATGAACACTGCCACCTCCAAATGGATGACTATCTCTATCATATGCTTTGAATGTTCTCAACAATCTGAAATTGTGAGGCCTTACAAAGCTATTCCCATCACATATTATAGAACGAACATGTGACAAAGATCTCGAGACTTCACTTATTACCCCTCTTCCAACATTTTGAAAAACAACCCGACGGCGTTCATTGTCTATGACTGAAGGAGACTTTTCTATGATATCATAAAACCTCTCTTTTTCAACTTCTTTCAAGCATAAGTCTCTCAACAAATCATGAATCTTACAAAACTTTATATTTCCACTAAACTCCCCCAACTTATCAACTAAAATCAGATTTCTATCTACCAACTCCTTCAAGTACTCATCTGCTATTGTTTCCAAACATTTTCCACTCACGGGTTTCAAAAATCCTTCAGAAACCCATAGCTTCTTCAGCATTGAGACACGAATTCTACGATCTTCCTCAAAAACACCCATATACAAAAAACATGGCTTCAAATAGTTGGGCAGATAGGTATAGCTCAATCGCAATATTTTCAAGCAAAATTCATCATTATTCGTAATCAAAATTGAATTTAAATTTTGCTCTATACGCACCCAATATTCTCTTGTACGCTCAGATTTTGCCAAAAGACCTCCAATTGTAGCAATTGATAAAGGAAGCCCTTTACAATTTGCTACAATATTCTTTCCGATGTTCTCCAACTCATGAGGGAAACTTTCTCCCCCAAACACAGTGTTGGTGAACAAATCCCAACTACTAGCCTCATCTAGAAATTTCATACCAACGCCATAAGACTCACCCAACTGCGAAGTCAAGTTTGACAGCCTAGTTGTTACAATGATTCGACTCCCATCATTGCAATCAGGAAAGGAAGACCTGATCTTGTCCCACACCTCTATACTCCACATATCATCCATAATTATGAGATACCTCCTATCGTATAAATACTTATACAATTTTTCTCCCAATTCAACCTCACTCAGATCACTACCCGAATCCCCACTTGCTTGGAAAAGAACTTCTCTAAGTGTTTCTCTGACATTATAAGTTTGAGAAATTGTAGTCCAAGAACAAATATCAAAATGCTCTTTAACAAGCGCATGCTCAAATAGATGTCGGGCAAGAGTGGTCTTACCAATGCCGCCCATCCCCATGATTGGGATGATTTGGCGACTGCGTTGGCCTCCGGTGAGCTTATCCAGCACTTCAAGTAACACCTCCTTGAAGCCCACCATCATGCTTTCCTTCACATAGGAAGAGGAGGCAGCATGAGTTGAGGAGACCTTTCTCGGCAATTGAGCTGCGGCAACAATCTCCATGACATCCTTCTTGATAACAGTGGAAGAGGAGGCAGCATGAGTTGAGGAGACCTTTCTCTGCAGTTGATCAGCTGCGGTTGAGATCGAATTCATTTCTTCTATCACTTGTTGCAGATCGTGATAGAAGTCCTCAGCTGCATTTACACCGACCTCCAATTCATTTCTATCAATAGTTTCGCATTTGCACCGAGCTCGAAACCTGTTGATAAAACTGGACATCTTCCCACGAATTGTGGATCGGTTATGAATTTGAAGCACAATTTGGGATTCAATGACATCCTCAGCTGCATAAACTGCATCAGCAATGCGACGCTCCAATGGATCTGCTTCATGGTCATCCACAACTGGGGAAATATAAGCATCAAGAAAATCCTGCAAGAAGGTAACATTTTGAGTGAGAGATTCAACTTGCTGTTTGTGGATAGAAATTGGAGGGGAAGGATGTTTTTCAAGCCGATCTATGATATGCATAAGAGAAACCAGAGCTCCATAAGCCGCCATGATTAACTCTTTGAGTTAATAATGTATATATTTATGGGAAGTGTGAATGAAAATATATATATATATGAGATAGTATTTGAGAGGTGAAGAAGGCAAGCAATCTGGTTATATTATGATTCCACAACCACTCTGGCAGTATATAAGGCCGTAAGAGCATGATAAGGTTCTTCGTAATTTCGTGGCTAGTGTTAAATACGTGTGGACTCCAAAGAAAATTCTGCGTTGAATTTTCTATCTACTTCATCGCAATGTCAAAGAAAAAACCATATATAAGTATGGTTGATTCAAAAGAAAATTCCACCGAATATCTTACTAACCGTCACTGTTAGAGTACTATTTTACTCTATTCAATTTCCGTTTTTGTTTATATATTTTGTCTTCTCTATTAAAATAAACTAGCATCTGCATCCCGCGCAAACCAAGATAAATATTTTTATGTTTATATAAAATTAATACCAACTCAATTATCATATTATATACTTCATATTTAGTCAAATTTCACAATTTTAGAAATAAATAAAACAAACAAATAAAAAGATAAAGAAAAAAGGGCAAAGGTGCAAAAACCCCCCTATCGTTCTAAGCGGTGCACAAAACACCCCTCATGGTTTTATTAGGTGCTGCCAAACCCTTATTGTTTCAAATTTAGTTCAATTAACCCATTTATCTAACGGAGGAAGAAACGGGCGTATGCAGAAATTGATTTCTCTCTCTTTCTCTCTTTTTTTTTTTTTTTTTTATTCCAATGGGTCCCAGATCAAACTTAAACTATAAAAAACAATCTCACGCAACTCCAGTGGGTCCCAATTCAAATTTGTTGGTAAGGAATGGTTTCAATAATCAGCATATTTTGAACAAGATTCCCAGATCAAACTTAAACTATGAAAAACATTTATTTTGATTCTGACAAAGGAACTAAAAAAACAATACATTCTTTTCCTGATTCCACGTTGCTGATTGAAGCTTCATCTGAATCACTTATCCCAAAAATCTCACGCAACTCATAGCCTGCGCCATTATTTACCAAAATCTGCCTTATTACTGAGCATGAGGAGATGCATTTAGCACTTCATCTTTTGAACCCTCATGCACAGGTGTTGATGCTAAACATGACTCTGCTATGATCACAAGTGGGTAGATATCTTCTCTGCACCATGCAAGTAGTTTGGATGCTGCTCAACTTACGGATGGGTAGCACTAGCAAAGGACAACAGTAGACTGTAAACAAAAATTTGCAGTCTCTCAATACTCGTGATACCACTTAAGATATAAATAACTCAACCAACTTATCCAAATCAATGTGAGAAACTGAAAATTATTAACTCAAGATTATGCAACAAACTGCAAATAGATTTCCATTAGTCCTTTCTGAATTCAGTAAACAGAGTACTAGCTAGCATGAGAAAACATAATTTCCATGAGCCTTTCTGAATCCAGTAAACAAAATGAACATGACAAAATAACAAAAGAAAATGATTTCGCATATAGACGCCTCACTGTTGCGAAACAAGGAAGTTCTTCTTCCTATTACAAAAAAATTGATTTATCATAGAGCCCACAAAAGTATGCTTCTCCACAAAAGTCTACTATCCAAGATTGGTAGTAGTAGAAGCACTTGTCACTGAAGTATTGGGTCTTGCATTTTTTCTTTTTTCTTGCTGCTCCAACAACTGTCTTGTTGTAATAGATGGGGCTCCCTTCCACTGCAGCCCCCAAGGTTTGAATGGCAATGAGGTTGGTTGTCTAACTTCTGGTCCCTCTCTAAGTTTAATAGCTCTAAACTTTGATGCATTGATATGCCTATCATTTGGTATTGACCCTCTGATAACAGGATCACTATTGTGTGGAATGACTTCCTCACCCTCGTTTATCAATCTTTCAGAAGTTAAACCAGGCTGCAACCACACAACAAGTTAAATCTAAGTTTAAATAAGCAAAATACCTAACATAAGTAAGCAAAAGAATTTTTAGAAATTTATACATTCAAAGTTGTTTGGCCAGTGCTCAAATCAACATGAACTCCTATGCCAACCGTTGTCTTAGAGGCCTTAAAGTGTCTTTTCACTGTTAATTATGGAGGCCTAGTTGCTTGTGTAGATGTGGATGAGCTAGCAACCTAATAAAGATCATGAAAATAAGTTAGTACTTAAACAAATAGACAATTATACAATTGATCATTCAAATGCTGCATGTTTGATGTTGCATTTTTCTGGATAATTTATGTCCAGATATTGCTCTTTCATTGCTGGCTCGCACCCTCTTCTTCCTAGGCCTCCCAGTCATATTCTCAAGTGGTGGAGGTTCAATTGGTGCATGAGTCATGTTAAAAAACTTGATTCCAGGCACAGGTATGATTGTGTGATGATATGCCTTTTGGTAAGTGGATTTATGATACCAATGGGATATATAAGACATGGGATCTATTTTTGAATAAAACATAGCACTTATCGCATGCATACATGGTATCCCAGTTAGATCCCATTGCCTACACGTACACATCCGTCTATCTAGCAACACAGTATGCTTATCTTCCCCTTCACCAATTTCAAAGCAAAATTCCCCTCTTCCAACTTAGAAAAGCAATCCCTCTATCTAAACATGAAAACAATGGTAGAAATCGCAGAGAAAGAGAGATATTCTTACTAACCTTCTGTTTCCTGAAGTATTCTCGATCATTGTTTGAGAGGTTGAGAAATTGTTGTGAGGGTTTTGAGAGAAAGATGATTTTGTGAGAGAGACGATCAAAATTCTCTGGTATTGTTTGATTGGAAAATCTCCCGCTAGTTTGAAGAGTGGGACCCATTGAAATTAAAAAGAAAAAAGAAAAAAAAAAGAAAAAGAAGAGAGAAATCGAATTCTGCAGACGCCCGTTTCTTTCTCCGTTAGATAGATGGGTTATTTGAACTAAATTTAAAACAATAAGGGTTTGGCAGCACCTAATAAAACCATGAGGGGTGTTTTGTACACCGCTTAGAACGATAGGGGGGTTTTTGCACCTTTGCCCAAGAAAAAATTACCACTCAATTTTGAAATTTATTTCAAATTAGAAGTTATATCTTTAATAGTATATTTTAGATTGATTGGATGCATCGTTGGAAGAGATGAGGATGATTGAGTAGTGGTAGACATGGCTGGAATGGAGATTTGGAATGAGTGAAGAAGATGAAGAACGGAAGCAGAAAAAAAATTGATTTTGTGGATCGAATTACAAGCTCGATACCATATTGAATGTAAACTTGACTATGGAAATATGAAAGTGAAGATCAGTTTCTCCATTCCAGTATAAGCTCTTTATATAGAGCAAGCTTACAGAAAATGTGTTTACAAAGAAGCGTTTATCTTGTTGTTTGGTGTGGATAATAAAGTAACCATTACCCTTACTTGAGGGTAATTCAGTCACCTAATTTGTAACCCTTCAAAATGGAAGAGAAACAAAAGAAAGAAAATCTTTTACTGATAATTCATTTCCATAGTTAAACCAAATACTCAATAAAATTAATGGTTATTGTTACCATTCCACTCATTTATTTGATTCTATTTCCTTTTCATTCATCTACTTGAACCAAACGAGCACTAAATTAACAGTATGGAGTTTTGACCGACTCAAAAACTTCTACAATTAACTTAAATCGCCTTACCTTGCACTAAAACCAAACTCACACACAAGATCATAGATCATCTCATATATTTTATCACATTGTTCCACGAAATGTCATATACACCAGTATTTCATATGTGTGCCCTGGCTCACGACTACCCTTGTTGGAGACCTCAAACAATCTTCTTTGTATTACATAATTCCATTCAAAATATTCTCAAACAGAATACACGCTGATTTGCAATGGAATAGCAATTGTGAGGTCATAATCTGTCCATGCAAAGTGATCATAAACAATACCGATTCTAATACTCTTTTAACTTAACCACATCAGACTATTCTCATGCGGAAAAGCCGCATAAGCTTTAAGTATAGTTTTGCGGTAGCTTTATGGAGTGGAGTTGATGCGTATCAAGATTGTAGGAAATGCAATGCCGGCATTGCTTCCCATAGAAGGCAACAAAATAGAAGGCCAAAACATGTGGATATTTAACCCAACCAAGTGGCTCAAGAATTGCACCATCTTCAGGAGCTAACTGTTGAATCCTGCATTTCTCAGCTCTCAAGTCGACGTTGGGCAGCGCCTTCCTCCACTCGCCCGTCTCTGCCTTCATCTCCCAAACCTCCCACGACAGATCCCCACACGCAACCAGGAGCGACACACACCTCCCAGTCGACAGATAATAATAGTCGCCTTCATTGTACTCATAAGGGGCTTCACTCAGTGTAATGATCTCCGTCTCCACATCCATCGTTGCGCAGTATCTCCCCCCTACCCAATGCAAGAACCCTTCACTAGTCAAGGGAGCCTTACAGAAGAAAAATGACCTGACATGGTCGGGGAGGTGGTGAACCTCGACGTGCCTCCAGGATTCATCGACTCCAACAGTGAGCACGTCAAGAGCACCGTAGTCAGCTGGTAGGCGTGGTGGCGATTGGCAAACAGTGTACTGTTGAATCACTTTATACGCCAAGGAAGCTGCAGAATATGCAAAACCATACTTGAGCCAGCCATAGGATAGGCGTCTAGGTAATGCTGGGAGGAGGAATGACTGCTTCGTTGCAAGATTCACAAGGAGGCAGTAATCTTTGGCATCCATCTCCAGAATCTCCAGAACCAAACCGTTGCAGGTAGCAAGAACTCCCCATTTGGAGATGTGATTTAGCTCAGATGTGTGGATTCCACCGTCTGCGTCGGCTGTTACATAAAGTGGATGAAGTGGCAGAAGGGGGCATAAAAGGAGTCCATAGGTAGCACCATGCATCTGCGCGTTGATGAAGGTATGAGAATGGATAATGTGGCACCACCGCCGGCACACGAGCCTCGCTCTCTCGTAGAGATGATCGGCCGGCAATCGGAGGAGAATTTTGAACAGTAGGTCTTGGGGACGGACTCTATGTTTGTTGGCCTCTCCTTTCCAACGTTTATCATATGCTTTTATTAAATACAGATATGTCATATATATTGTCAGAAACATGTATCTTATCTACAAATTTTTGTTATGTATACATGTGTTTTATGAAACATACATGCATACGGAATTTAATTCCTAGGGTTTCTACCTCCCTTCTTCCCCTTTGGAATTCATCTCTCCGGCGAAGCCTGCCGCCACCGCCGTCGTCCCCGTCGCACCGCGGCCTCCTCTGACTCAGGTAAGCCCCTGTCTCTCTCTCTCGAAATCCCTCTCTCTGTGCCCTCTCTCTCTCTCTCTCTCTCTCTCTCTCTCTTCTGGTCAGGCCGCGGCGGCAGCTGCGACGGCGCATGCAGCGCCGGTGGTCGCCGCCGCCCTGCTCTCCCCGCTCTCCCTCCATCTCGTTCTGTCCGTCTCTCTCTATTTCACTCTCTATCTCCCTTGTTTAATCTCCCTCTCTATCTCTCGCTCAACCTCCCTCTCTCTCTGCTGTCAGTAGCCACCGCGGCCGCCAGCAATGCCTCCGCTGCGGTGGCTCTCGGCTGCGGCTGCTACTGCTAAGCCCCTCTCCTCCTTCTTCCTTCCCTCTTCTGTATTTCCCAATTCAAAATCTTATTCTAGCAAACTTCCAATCTTAACATCACAAACTAATAGATCTCAAACTATTTTCTGTTCCAGGAATCGGTGATTCAAGAAGGTTTGAAATGGTTTCATCGTGGCAGCCCAAGACTCCATTTTTTTTAAAGACTCAGCCTTCTATTATTGAATTTTCTGATTTATAAATAGATGTATACTGTAGATGTTAAAGAAAATTGATGTTATCTTGATTACTATGTATGAGTGGATTATTGAGTAGTAGGAAGAATAGTACCTGCATTGCGTGGTGTGATAACTGCTGGGGATTATGTATATATTGGATGGATATTTGCTTTGTTGTTTGGAATTTGCAGAATGAGAGCTCCCTAAATTTATAGAGGTTTGAGTCGGTTGAGTGAAGTAGCTGAGTGTAAAGTTGAGAGATACGTGCTCTTCTGTGGTATGAATATAATTACAGATAATTAGAGGTTAATAGGGTTACTAATAGTAATAATAGACTTGATGAATTGGGCTTCCTACTCTTCTGGCCCAACTACAGTTATTGGGCTCATTTAAAACTAAATTTATATACAAGGGAGATTCTATTCATAGCCCTCTTTTTGTTGCCTCCTATATAATAAATAATAAAAAATATTTACATATGTACTATTTTACCCTATAATCTCAAATTAAAATACCGATTTCTACATAGCCTCCGAAAAAATTGAAGAAAGAAGAACAAATACAACTCCATTAATTTGTTGTCATTGTTTTTGCAGCGGGTGATAATCCTAAAATAAAAAGGAGTTGGGGGCCAAGGGGTAAAATAGTTTCTTTATAAATATTGTAAATATTTTATTAAATAAGTGGCTACAAAGAGTAAAATGTGGGCCATAGATAGAATTACCCCATATAAAAATTTGGGCTTTGATTACCCAAAACAATCACTGGCCCAACAACATTATTATTGGGCTCTATAATATAAAAAGAAAAGCTCTATATACCTTATCTAGTCAATTAATTCTATAGAAACTTACTTATTAAAATCTCTACCCAACAGATATTTATAGATAAATCTAATATCTCAACTTTATTTAATAACAAATATATCATAGATTAGGTAGGGCTACTACACTACATTTATACTCTTGTATTAAATATATATAGGTTTTGAATGTATCATGTTGGTATCATCTGTGACAGTGTGCTAACTTGACATATATTCCATGAAAATTTTGTTATAGCATATAAAGGAACAAACAAATTTGAGTTTGCCTATTATAGGAAAAATGATTTTGCTTTGCTTTTGAGCTTGTATTACATAATTCCATTCAAAATATTCTCAAACAAAAAATACACGCTGATTTGTGAGGTCACAATCTGTCCATTCAAAGTGATCATAAATATTCTCTCTCACAAAGTGTTATATCATCCTTCAATACACAAAAGGGTAACATGACAAGTCAAAATGTTTGGCCAAAATCAAATATCTGCAAATAATCTATAAACAAACTCTTTTAACTAAACCAAATATAAACAATAACAATTCTAAAACTCTTTTAACTTAGCCATATCAGATTATTCTTATGAGGAAAAACATCATGATCTCTACTTTAGGAACGTGGTAGTTCTATGGAGTCGAGTTGATGCGTATCAAGATTGTAGAAAATGCAATGACATATTTGCTTCTCATCACAATAATAAGCGCCAAAATAAAAGGCCAAAACCTGTGGATATTTAACCCAACCAAGTGGCTCAAGAGCTCGATCAGAAAACTGTTGAATCCTGCATTTCTCAGCCCCCAAGTCGACGTTGGGCAACGCCTTCCTCCACTCGCCCGTCTCTGCCTTCATCTCCCAAACCTCCCACAACAGATCCCCACACGTTGTTGGAATAATAAATTAAACTTGATTTAGGAGAAGATATTTGTGAAGAAAAATCTAGAATCAAGAATAAAAATAGGAGCTAAGTAGAATAATCTAGAACTTAATTTATAAATGCAACTTGCATGAATTATCTAGAATATTGTAATACTAGATAATTCTAGTACCTCTTAAAGTCGGCTAATAAACCGACATTTGATACTATATATATGTTCATTTGTACTGTTGGAAGTAGAGTGAAGAAATAAAATTAAGTTGGAAGCTTTGAAATCAATTTCTTTGTTTTCTTTCTAATACACGTCCACCCCACTTTACACAATTTCAAAAACTAAATCCTCCATCATTATCAATCCTCCCACATATATATAACATCTATATTTCCAACAAAGTGGTATCTGAGCCATAAAATCCTACCTGTGGAATGGCCAACCTACAATCCTTTCAAGTCCCCATGCTCAACAAGAGCAACTTCGACAATTGGAGCATCAAGATGAAGGCGCTATTGGGAGCCCACGACGTTTGGGAGATCATGGAGAACGGCTACGAGGAGCCGCGGGACGAGGCCGCACTATCCCAACAACAAAAGGATAGATTGCGAGACGCGAGAAAGAGAGACAAGAAGGCTCTCTGTCTCATTTATCAAGCGCTAGGGGACGATGATTTCGAGAAGATCTCGAATGCAAGTACCGCCAAAGAAGCGTGGGAGAAGCTCCAGAACGCGTGCAAAGGAGCGGAGCAAGTAAAAAAGGTTCGACTTCAAACTTTAAGAGGAGAGTTTGAGTCTTTGCATATGAAAGAGTCTGAATCGATTTCGGATTATTTTTCAAGAGTCTTGGCGGTGTCTAATCAAATGAAAAGAAATTGTGAAAAAATGGAGGATGTAAGAATTATGGAGAAAATATTGCGGTCACTAACCCCAAAGTTTGAGCACATTGTGGTGACGATCGAAGAAACTAAAAATTTGGAGGAGATGACGATCGATCTCTTGTTGGGGTCGTTGCAAGCATATGAAGAGAAGCAAAAGAAGAAACAAGAAATTTCAGAGCAACTTTTAAAGTTGCAAGTAAGCTCAAAAGATAAAGAAGAAAGTTCGAGCAACAGCCGCGGACAATACAAAGGAGGACGTGGTCAAGGTCAAGATCGAGGCAGAGGCCGTGGACGTGGACGAGGACGAGGAGGCTTCATCAACAGTGGTGAAAGAAATGAGTTCACAAGTGGTCGGGGGAGGAGCAACCCGCAGTCGAGGTACGATAAATCTTCAATAAAGTGTTATAATTGCCATAAATTTGGGCACTATGCTTCCGAGTGCAGAAGTGAAAAAGTAAGGATTGAAGAGAAGGCCAATTACGCCGAAAGTACAAATCAAGATATTGGTAGTGTGCTTCTTGCATATAAAGGAGAAGCTGGAAGACAAGATGACACGTGGTACCTCGACACTGGTGCTAGCAATCACATGTGAGGGAAAAGAAATATGTTCGTGGAGCTCGATGAGTCGGTAAGTGGCAACGTCTCCTTTGGTGATGAATCTAAAATTCCAGTTAAAGGAAAAGGGAAATTTTTAATTCGCTTGAAGAATGGAAATCATGAATTTATTTCCAACGTTTATTATGTGGCCAATATGAAAAATAATATCTTGAGTTTGGGACAACTCTTAGAGAAATGTTATGATATTCACATGAGAGATTATAACCTTTCAATAAGAGATGGCAAAAATAATCTTATTGCCAAGGTGCCAATGTTCTTATTGAATATTCGAAATGACGTGGCAAAATGCCTGAAAGCATGTTACCAAGATAAGTCTTGGTTGTGGCATCTTCGGTTTGGGCACTTGAACTTTGGTGGATTGGAGTTGTTGTCAAAGAAGGAGATGGTGAGAGGACTACCATTCATCAAACATCCCGATCAACTCTGCGAAGGTTGTCTACTCGGGAAGCAATTCAGAAAGCCGTTTCCAAATGAGTCAAGCTCAAGAGCTCAGAAGCCACTGGAGTTGATTCATGCTGACGTGTGTAGGCCGATAAATCCAAGCTCCCTCGGTAAAAATAATTATTTTCTGCTCTTCATTGATGATTTTTCTAGAAAAACGTGGGTATATTTCTTGAAGCAGAAGTCAGAAGTATTTGAAGCATTCAAGAAATTCAAAGCTGTCGTCGAGAAGGAGAGCGGACGACAAATCAAGGCCATGAGGTCCGATCGAGGCGGAGAATTCACGTCAAGGGAGTTTCTAGAATTTTGCGAAGTAAATGGAATTCGGCGGCCCCTGACAGTTCCGAGATCCCCCCAACAGAATGGAGTGGCGGAAAGAAAAAATAGGACAATCATGGAGATGGCGAGGAGCATGCTAAAGATGAAGAATCTTCCTAAAGAGTTTTGGGCCGAAGCAGTGGCGTGCGCGGTGTACCTGTCCAACCGATCGCTGACAAGGAGCGTGTGGGAATGACTCCACAAGAAGCCTGGAGCGGGAGAAAGCCAGGAATTTCCCACCTAAAGGTATTTGGAAGTAAAGTCTACGTGCATGTACCAGATGAGAGAAGGAAGAAGCTCGATGATAAAAGTGAAGCATTCATCTTTATCGGGTATGACTCTAACTCTAAAGGCTATAAGTTATATAATCCAAATACCAAGAAAACAGTGATAAGTCGAAACGTGGAGTTCGACGAAGAAGGAGTTTGGGATTTAAGCTCCAACGGTGACTTCACCTACATCCCACAGTTAGAAGAACAAAGAGCAGAAGAGCAAGTTGGAGAAGTTCAACAAGAGCCAGTGACTCCACCAGCTTCACCAGTGCCAGTCATTGAAGACTCGCCACCATCTTTATTAAATGAAAGAGCTACACCACGAGCAAGAAGTTTGGGCGAGATATATGAGGATATTGAAAGGTTAGAAGATCTTACCTTATTTTGCCTATTTGCTGATTGTGAGCCTGTTAGCTTTGAAGAAGCAGCAGATAGTGAAAATTGGCGAGCCGCGATGGATGAAGAGATCAAAGCCATAAAGAAAAATGATACGTGGGAGCTCGTGACACTACCAAAAGGGCACAAGGCCATTGGAGTCAAGTTGGTGTATAAAGTTAAGAAGAATTCCAAGGGTGGAGTGGAAAGATATAAAGCAAGGCTCGTCGTGAAAGGATATAGTCAAAGAGCTGGAATCGATTATGATGAGGTATTTGCTCCTGTCGCTCGCTTAGAAACTATCAAACTAATACTCTCTCTTGCAGCCCAAAATAGATGGAAGATTTATCAAATGGATGTCAAGTCAGCCTTTTTGAATGGATATATAGACAAAGAAGTCTATATCAAGCAGCCAATGGGCTACGAGGTAAAAGGGCAAGAAGATAAAGTCTTGAAGTTAAAGAAGGCCCTATACGGACTAAAGCAAGCACCAAGAGCATGGAATAGCAGGATCGATAAGTACTTGGAGGAGAATGGTTTCACCAAATGCCCTCACGAGCATGCTCTCTACGTGAAAGCCAATGGAGGAGATGTCTTAATTGTGTGCTTGTATGTAGATGATTTGATTTTCACAGGAAGTAATCCAAAGATGATTGAGGAGTTCAAGAAGGCCATGTCAAAGGAGTTTGAGATGACAGACATTGGGCTGATGGCGTACTACCTCGGCGTGGAAGTCAAGCAACTCGAAGATGGGATCTTCATCACACAAGAAGGATATGCCAAGGAAATTCTCAAGAAGTTCAAGATGGAGGACTGCAAAGCAATCAACACGCCAGTGGAATGCGGGATAAAATTATCCAAGAATGATGAAGGACAAAAGGTGGACCCGACATTGTTTAAGAGCTTGGTTGGAAGTTTACGGTACTTAACTTGCACAAGGCCGGACATTCTTTATGCGACAGGACTCGTGAGTCGCTATATGGAGAATCCAACCACTACGCATTTTAAGGCGGCAAAGAGAATTCTTCGCTACCTCAAAGGTATGCTCAACTACGGCCTATTCTACTCAAGTACTAATCAATATAAGCTTGCCGGGTATAGTGATAGTGACTGGGCCGGAGACAATGACGATCGCAAGAGTACAAGCGGTTTCGTATTTTTCATGGGAGACACTGCTTTCACATGGATGTCAAAGAAGCAACCCATAGTCACGCTATCAACATGTGAAGCTGAATATGTGGCTGCCACATCCAGTGTTTGCCATGCAGTTTGGCACAGAAGCTTATTAATGGAGCTCGGGTGGCCACAAAAGGAGCCAACAACTATTTGCGTGGATAATAAGTCAGCAATCGCGCTATCAAAGAATCTGGTGTTTCAGAATCGAAGCAAGCATATTGACACCCGCTTTCACTACATCAGAGAATGCATTGCAAAGAATGAGGTTCAAGTGGAATATGTGAAATCACAAGATCAAGTTGCCGACATCTTCACAAAGCCGCTCAAGTACGAAGAATTTATCAAGCTGAGAAGTTTGCTCGGAATGACAAATCAAGTTTAAGGGGGAGTGTTGGAATAATAAATTAAACTTGATTTAGGAGAAGATATTTGTGAAGAAAAATCTAGAATCAAGAATAAAAATAGGAGCTAAGCAGAATAATCTAGAACTTAATTTATAAATGCAACTTGCATGAATTATCTAGAATATTGTAATACTAGATAATTCTAGTACCTCTTAAAGTCGGCTAATAAACCGACATTTGATACTATATATATGTTCATTTGTACTGTTGGAAGTAGAGTGAAGAAATAAAATTAAGTTGGAAGCTTTGAAATCAATTTCTTTATTTTCTTTCTAATACACGTCCACCCCACTTTACACAATTTCAAAAACTAAATCCTCCATCATTATAAATCCTCCCACATATATATAACATCTATATTTCCAACACATGCAACCAGGAGCGACAGACACCTCCCAGTTGACAGATAATAATAATAGTCGTTTTCATGGTACTGATGAGGGGCTTCACTCAGTGTAATGATCTCCGTCTCCACATCCATAGTCACACAGTACCTCCCCCTTCCCCAGTGCACGAAACCTTCACTAGTCAACGGAGTCTTGGTGATGACACGTCGCCTGACATGGTGGGGGAGGTGGTGAACCTCGACGTGCCTCCACGATTCATCGATTCCAACAGTGAGCATGTGAAGACCGTAGTCAGTTTCTAGGCGTCGTGGCGATTGGCAAACAGTGCAAGGTGCAATCGCTTTATACGCCAAGGAAGCTGCAGAGTATGCAAAACCATACCGGAGCAGGCTATAGGCTACGCCTCGAGGGAATGGTGAGAGGAGGAATGACTGCTTCGTTGCAGGATTCACAACCACAAGACGAGGGAAGTAGTAACCTTTGGCTTTCAACTCCAGAACCAAACCGTTGCAGGTAGCAAGAACTACCAATTTGGAGCTCAGATGTGTGGATTCCACCGTCTACGTCGGCTGTTACATAAAGTGGCAGAGCATTATTGTCTAGGGATGACAAAAGGAGTCCATAGGTAGCATCGTGCATCTGAGCGTTGATGAAGGCATGAGAATGGATAATGTGGCACCACTGCCGGCACACGAGCCTCGCTCTCATGTAGAGATGATCGGCCGGCAATCGGAGGAGAATTTCGAACAGTAGGTCTGTGGTGAGGGACTCTATGTTTGCTGGCCTCTCCTTTCCAACGTTTATCATATGCTTTTATTGAATACAGATATGTCATATATATATTGTCAGAAACATGTATCTTATCTACAAATTTTTTGTTCCGTATACATGCATACGGAATTTGAGGTGTAACCTAATTTTGAAAGAAAGGCTTGTGCATATGAAACAAGGGAAAATATGAGGGAGAGAGTGCTTACCGATTCTCTACTAAGAATGTCGGAATGGGGATCCGAATCGCTGCAGCAGCAGCGCCGAGGTGGCGGCTTGCGGAAGACTGATTTCGTACGAAGCATTTCAGCTTGGTTGACACTTGATAGCTTGGAGAAAAAGAAGAAACACGCGAAATCAAAGAAATTGCTTGAAGAGGGAAAAAATTGTCTATCAGAAAATTCGTCGAACACACGGGGTGCAGAACGAAGATACTAAATTTATTTGATTTTCTATCTAAAAGAAAATCAAATAACTCATGTGCATTACACATTATCCATCCGCTACAAAAATCATATGATTTCTATGTACATTCATAGAGAGATGAGTATGGCGAGATGAAGGTGCTTCAACTTCCGATATGATGAAGTCAATTTATACTTGATGGAATGTGGAGCAAATGCCATACCAAATCGATCAGCAGGCGATGGAGATTGAGGCGTTGAAGGGATAATGAATGATTGTGGCGGCGTGAATGAGGGAGAATAGGGCTATACTTATTTAATTAGAATTAGAATTAGAATTAGAATGGGCCAATTTTTGGGTTTTAGGTTTATTTGGGTTTGGGTGGGAAACTGCTGTATTTATTTACGTTTACTCCGCCGCAGCGTACGAAATCAGTCATCCGCAAGCAGCCGCCTCCGCCTCCGCGCCGCTGCTGCACCGACGACAGCGTTTCTGTATTCAATAAAAAGGAGATGCCAACAAACATAGATTGCCTCCCCACAGACCTATTGTTCGAAATCCTCCTCCGTTTTCCGGCCGATCATCTCTACGACAGAGCGATGCTCGTCTGCCGGCGGTGGTACCACATTATCCATTCTCGTACCTTCATCAACGTGCACGTGCAGATGCACGGTGCTACCTATGGACTCCTCCTATCAGCCCCATATGGAAAAGCTCGGCCTATTTATATAACAGCCACCGCTGACGGCGGAATCCACACATCTGTGCTAGCTTACCGCTCCGATATGAGAGCTCTTGCTACCAGCAACGGTTTGGCTCTGGAGATGGCTGTTGGGAAGGATTGGAGATATGACTGCCTCCTTCATCTTGTGAATCCTGCAACGAAGCAGTTATTCCACCTCCCACCATTCCCTCGAGGCGCATCCTATGGCCTGTTCGAGCATGGTTTTGCATACTCTGCAGCTTCCTCGGCGTATAAAGTGATTGCACCGTACACTGTTTGCCACTCGCCACCACACCTAGAAATTGACTTCGGTCTTGACGTGCTCACTGTTGGAGTCGATGAGTCCTGGAGGCACGTCGAGGTTCACCACCTCCCCCACCATCTCAGGCGATATCTCTTCGACATGCGTCCCTTGACTACTGAAGGTTTCTTGCACTGGGGAAGGGGGAAGTGCTGCGTGACGATGGATGTGGAGACGGAGATCATTACACTGAGTGAAGCCCCTTATGAGTACTTTGCATGCGACTATTATTATCTGTCGACTGGGAGGTGTCTGTCGCTCCTGGTTGCGTGTGGGGATCTGTCGTGGGAGGTTTGGGAGATGAAGGCAGAGACGGGCGAGTGGGGGAAGGCGCTGCCCAACGTCGATTTGGGAGCTGAGGAATGCAGGATTAAACAGTTGGCTCCTAAAGATGGTGCAGCTCTTAAGCCACTTGGTTGGGTTAAATATCCACATGTTTTGGCCTTCTATTTCGTCGCCTTTTATGGGGAGGAATGGCGGCATTGCATTTTCTACAATCTTGATACGCAGCAACTCGACTCCATAGAGCTACCACAATGCTATAGTAGTAGGTATTTTTATGAAGCTTTTCCGCATAGGAATAATCTGATGTGGCTAAGTTAAAAGAGTGTTAGAATCGTTATTGTTTATATTTGGTTTAGTTGAAATAGCTTATATATCATATATAGAGATACATAATTGTTTGGTTTAATTAAAAGAGTTTGCATATTATAGATACATTATTGTTTATAGCGTTTCAGATTATCTGCAGATATACGATATTTCTTTTTTCAAGACACATCAGTTTATGTTGGCCGAATATTTTTGATCATGTTACCTTACAGTCACATGTTATTCGATTGCAAATACAAGCTTAAAAGCAAGACAATTATTTTTCCAATAACTCATGCACACTACACATTGTCAAACGAGCCAAAAAATTGGCTTATATCAAAGATCGTAAACAAACACCAATCATATCATTAATGGTTTATATATATAACTCAATCATGAAGTAACATACAAAGAAGATTGTTTGAGGTCTGCAACAATTGGTTCCTCGTTGACGACTGGTTGGCTTTCAAACAGAGATTATACCATGAAATGATGAAAGCCATAATTCTAGCATATATATATATATAGGTGGCCGCTCCAATGAGACCCCCTAATTTTAGTGAAATCTAGGGCATGATCCGATGCGTTTATTTTATCAATCATATGGTTGATATTGTATCTGGATGGTGATTTTTTTTCGCAGGGTTCGAATCCTGGAGGGAGCAGAATATTTGAAATTTTGTTATTCATTAGTGTATATTGCATTGTTCATCAATATATATGTCTTATTCATTACCAATTTTTTAAATTTTGTTTTGCATCAGTATATACATCTTGTTCGTTACATATGTAAATTAGAATTATATGTCTTATTCATTGTCCTCATGTTACACAAAAAATAGGAGGTCTTACTGGAGCGCACTCCTATATATATATATATAGAGAGAGAGAGAGAGAGAAGATGAAATGAGAATGGGCAAATACCGTCGGTAAACACTCGAATCCCACCAGAATAACAAATACCAGCGGCGTTACCGGCGGCCGCCGCCCGTCGGTAAAATGCTCGTCGGTGATGATGACACCGACGGCAAAAGACGGCCGCCGTCGGAGAGTGGCAGTCTTTTGCCGTAACTTTACCGGCGACAGTCCCGCCGTCAATAATGTGACCGGACGGCAGCCGCCTCTTGTCGGACCTCACCGATGGCAACTGCCGCCAGTGATCACCGGCGGCCAGATACCGTCGGTAATAGTCGCCGGACGATGCTGTTTCTCGTCGAACAACGGTGGTCCTATCGCCGGGAGATATCGACGGCATTTGTCGCCGGTAATATATTTTTTTAATTTTTATTTATTTATACATCACAAGTATTTTTCATATTTATACTGGTTTTTTAACTTAATTGCATACGCTAGACGAACTTCCTAGTGGGTCACCCATCTTAGTTGTGCTCTGAGTCAAACACGCTTAACCTTGAAATTCCCTTCGAGTGGTCACCAGTACAGAATACTCATATTATTGATATATCTAGTACCTTTGATTCATTTAAACTTTATTTCAATATACAATATCATACATTTATAACCTTATAACTGTCGAGATGATATCCAAGAGATGTTGTAAATTACGGATCGATCTCGTTTTCGTCGGTATTTGTATTTCTAAAAATATTTATTTATTTATTTATTTATTATTATTATTATTATTATTATTATTATTATTATTATTATTATTATTATTATTATTATTATTATTATTATATCAATCTAGCTTATACCCCATAAGTATTTTATTTTGATATTTGTAATATATTATGAACTCAATTGTATACGTCTAGTACCTATTAATTCATTTAAACTCTTTTTCAATATACAATATCATACATTCATAACGTTATAATATGTCGAGATGATATCCATGAGATGTTGTAAATTACCGATCAATCTCGTTTCGTCGGTATTTTTATTTCAAAAAAACATTTATTTATTAATTTATTATTATTAAAAAAATCAATCTAGCTTTTACTTAAGAATCAAATTCTTGAATTCAAAGTAGATTAGCGAAGAATCTTGTTTAGATTCCACAATTCAAAATGATTATAGTAGATATTCTACTTAAGATTCTTGATTCCAAAGTAGATTAGTGAAGATTCTTATTAAGATTCTTCAATTGAAGAGTGATTAGTTGAGATTTTACTTAAGATTCTTGATTCCAAAGTAGATTAGGGAAGAATCTTGTTTAGATTCTACAATTCAAGAATGATTAGTAGATATTCTACTTAAAATTCTTGATTCCAAAGTAGATTAGAGAATATTCTTGTTAAGATTCTTCAATTGAAGAGTGATTAGTTGGTGTTGGGACACGAAAAGAAATATCCAACCTTCAGATTTTGATGATACCAAAACTACTATAAGGAAAATCTAGACTGATATCTTTCTGGACTTAAATGTTTTAGTCCCTATTAGTTTAGACTAAAGCTGGAAAGTACGAAGAATAAAGACTGAAGACTGGAGACTGATAACTAAAGATCAAGACTGAAGATCAGATAGCAACCAGAGCCTACTAAAGGAAAAGCACTGAAGTGTTGCTGACATCATTCGGACTGATACCCATGGAGATTTCAGTTCGCATTCTTGAGAACTGAAGAAGTCAACCACCATTCGTGGAGCAAAGGACAACAGCATTAAATTCAGAGGATCTGAGATCATCCTTTCTAACATAAGTTTCCTTCTTGGTGTCACTTCGGCCAACAACACTATCTCCAACGGAAAGAAGACGTTACCTTCTTCAGCCCTACGGAGATTTGAAGATTGAAGACTTAAGCCATGATCCATAGTACTCTCTCAACGGCTATTTCTGAAGAACATCTCCTCCAACGGATCTATTCAAGACTTCGCCTATAAATAGGCTCAACATTCAAATTCAATCTTCACCGATTCAAACACTCAAACTGAACCTCTACCAAAATTACAACTCAGCGTGCTCTTACACTTCCAAAGTTTGAATCAAAGAAGAGAATACACAAAGTCGAAATCAGAATACTGATTACCTACATTCTCTTAGAACTCATAGGCACTCATATTGTCAATCATTAGCCTTAGTTCACATTACAGAGAGTTTGTTCTTTGTAATCTAGTTGGAAGATCAAACCCCTTTTCAACCGAGCGAAAAGAGAGTTTGAGAGTTGAAATTTAAACAGTTGTCTAAAAGACTCAAGAGAGTTCTCAGTGCTAGCGTGCAAGATGGTGAAGTCTTAGCATGTAAGCGAGGTTGAGAACAGAGAAGAGAAGTCCAATAGATAGTTGGCACTGAAACGGTTGTTGTGCACCCGGAAGCACATGCGAGTACTCGTCAGCCTGATCGACTGACCGTGGATGTAGGAACAAGGTTCCAAACCACGTAAAAATCATATGTGTCTCTTATTGTTTTCAATATTTAGCTATCTTACATGTGCTCAAACTTTTATATTCTAAAACTGCTTAATTAACAAACGGAACCTAAAAATCACCCTGTCGCGCTATAGGCTTTTGTTTTCTCTTTGTTGCTTCCGCATCTGTGTGAGAAATCTATCTGATATTCCATTGGTCTTTTAGAAAGGTTTCTCATCCTACTCTGTTTTTCTGTATCTGACTGTTTCGCACGCATCATGACTGAAACTCTCTTACATTAGTCTTTCTTATCTTCAGTTTCTTTCTGCAATCATTACGAAAAGTTTCGAAAGAAAAAGTCTAGTGGTGTATTCCCCCCCTACACCAGTTCTATTGCACTCAACAGTTGGGATTCTACTTAAGATTCTTGATTCCAAAGTAGATTAGCGAAGAATCTTGTTTAGATTCTACAATTCAAGAATGATTTGTAGATATTCTACTTAAGATTCTTGATTCCAAAGTAGATTAGTGAATATTCTTGTAAAGATTCTTCAATTGAAGAGTGATTAGTTGAGATTCTACTTAAGATTCCTGATTCCAAAGTAGATTAGCGAAGAATCTTGTTAGATTCTACAATTCAAGAATGATTAATAGATATTCTACTTAAGATTCTTGATTCCAAAGTAGATTAGTGAATATTATTGCTAAGATTCTTCAATTGAAGAGTGATTAGTTGAGATTCTACTTAAGATTCTTGATTCCAAAATAGAGAGAAAGAGGGTTAGAGAGAGAGAGAGAGACGAAAGGGAGGGTGGGGGCTTACTTGGACGGAGGCGGACGGTGATGGCGGCAACCGGGGAGGGGAGAGGGAGGGGGCGAGCGGCGACAGCGTTGGCGAGAGAGAGAAAGGGCGGCGCATTGTGCTGCTACCCTAGCAACTGCCGGATTTTGTATTTTAAAATACCGGCGGCATGTGCCTTCGGTAATAGCCGACCCGTATCAACTTACCGACGGGGCAAAAATAGAGTTAAGAGGTTTCGAACCTGGGAAATTTAGGAGCGGAGCACTATTGATGCTCCCACCGCTGCACCAGCACGCAATTATATTTATTATCTCTCGAAGTATGTATATAGACGTGTAATAGGCAGGTGACCGCCCGCACACAAATTTTTGCGTTTGAAGAAATATTTTTTGAAGTTACAAGAGGTATCTGAATACAATCAATTATACAACTCCTATGTAGGTGGGACCTCAACACCACTCAACGGTGGGAAAACATCACCTCACGCAGGTAAGCCCACAAGCGAGCCGCTCTGCATGTGGAATCTCAACACCAAACAATATAATATACAACAACAATATATCACCACCTAAAGTGCGAAAACATCACCGCCAAGCAAAATTGAACCCAAGACCTCTCACAAAGGAGATGACTCAGCTTTGCCACTAGAACAAGGCCTCAAGGACCACATATTAAATACGCTAACTCAAAGTACTTAAGTTTCTCACTACTCTGTCGCAATGTTGAAGAAAAAACCATGTACTATAAAGTATTGTTGATTCAAAAGAAAATTCCACCGAATATCTTACTAACCGACATTGTTAGAGTTATTTTACTCTATTTAATTTTTGATATTTTTTAGGAATATTTAATTTCCCATTTTATTTATATATTTTGTCTTCTTCATTAAAATAAATTAGCATATGCACTCCATACAAAGTACATGAAACATTTTTATATTTTTATAAAATTGATACCAACTCAATTATTATATTATATACTCCCTTCGTCCCAGCTTTTAATATTCAACTTTCATTTTTTGGTTGTCCTACATTTTGGTAACCATTTCTATTTTTAATTAGTAAAAGTAGGTGGGGCTCTTGCTACACTTTAATTATTTTAACACTCACATAAAAAGGTGGACTTTTATTCCACTCACAACGTACTCAATTATTTTATTAAAACCTGTGCCACTCTCAACTGAATACAAAAAACTGGGACGGAGGGAGTACTTTATAATTAGTCGAATTTCACAATTTTAGAAATAAATAAAACAATCAAATAAAAAGATAAAGATAAAGGAAATAAAAAAGAAAATGTATATTTTTACAAATAAATCTTCAATTTATTATAATTAAAAAATTCACTTAATCTTGAAATTGATTTGAAATTAGAAGTTACCTTTTTAATATATTATCAATTTTCTTATTTTTGAAAGAATATATTTTATTTATTTTGCAACTTATAATTTCAGTTATGGGCTAAAAAAATATAGAAGAATAGGAGGTTTAGTTTAGAGTTGGTCTCCAATTTTGCTTTGGGGCCTTGGGCTCAGGTTTGGGAACTTTACTTTTAGCTCAACCATCAAAGTTTTGGGTCGGCCCAGACAAACTGCATTCAGCTTCTCATTCTTCATTTTAGGGTCACAATTTTTGTGTTTCGGTCCTAAATTAACGATCGTTTATTCGGTCGTTGCGTTTTCGGCATTGTCGTCGGATGACGACGGTCCGGAGGCATTAAAGACTGAATTTTTGGTCGTAAAAAATAGAAAAACGATCGTTGATATTAACGACCGAAAAAAATGGTCGCTAGAAAGTCGGACGACGATCTAAACGGCGACCACCGATATCGGTCGTTAATTCGATCGTTAGCCCTAATTAACGATCGAAATCCGGTGGTTAACGACCGAAAATTCGGTCGTTAGCATCGCTTTTTCTTGTAGTGTTTTATAAGATATTGAAGCTTATAAATTAAGCATGTTTTGAAGTGTTTGAAAATAAATATTTAGAAAAATAAAAGAACAATATGATCTAATTTGTTTAATTTGCTCTCGCAAAATATTATACTACTATGTTAGTAGCTTTAATTTAAGCACTTTATAAAAAATTGTTAAGGATCGACTAGGTTTTTTTTTAAAAAAAAATGTAATGTTAGGATGACAAGTGGTGTATAACTTATATTTTAATATAGTGTATATTATTATTTATTATAGTTTTTTCTCTGGATATTACTCTATGTATCAACAATAACCTTATGAATTATTTTCTATAAATTAAAACTTAAAGAAAATATTCATACCGTGCATGTACGGTTATAATACTAGTTTGTAGAAGAAGAAGAAGAAGCAAACTACCAATTTGACCAAACATTGACCTATTGACTATACCTGTCATTCTTTAATTCCATCATCATTTCTGACTAAGTCCTAAAAAAATTGCAGAAATAAATGGTTTCATATTTATTTTTTAGAATTACAAGATGTATAATTAAATAAGCACGTATGTGAGACTTCTACACTACATAAAGATAGGAAAATAACTGCATGCGAAACCACTACCATACAAAATAAGAAAACTATCCATACGCAGATGGAATTGAACTCAAGGCCTCTCACAAACGTAACATCAAATTTAGGCCTCGTAAGTGACCGAACTTTTTTATTTGACGGAATTTATTTTTCATGTCGTGCAATTTTAGATTTTGCGTAAGACCCTAAATTAGTCCAAGAGTCTCATAACGTGTTGTTGCATTAAATTACCAATTTAAATCTAGCAATTGACGTTGCTGACCAAGACCAAAAGTCTTTATAAAGAAATAGTCTCTTATTTTTTTTTTTTTTTTTTTTTTTTTTTTTGGTCGGTCAAAGTCATGTTAGAAATAGTCTCTTATTTATATTATGATGAGTACGAATTATTTATTTATTTAGTTCATTATGCCATGATTGTCAGTATAATGGTCTCATAATTCGAAACATTTATTTATATGACCTTGTAACACAAAAATATGCATGCATGAGATGTTTTACGTGTTTATATCTTGAAACAAATCCATCTCTAATTATATGTTTACAAATTTATTGGTATATCATTATATTTAAATTAAAATATTGTCTTATTTTACGAATATCCATTTAAGGAATCCAAAATCACTCGAAAACTTCATAATATATAACTTAATTGATGATATTGATCAACCAAATAATTATCTAATATTTTTAAGGCTAAAAAAGTTTAAATAATGTGTGTGAAACACGTTCGTATAATAATAATAATAATAATAAATCAAAGATGGACAATTTTACCCAAATAGGCATCACATTCTCAATCTTCCCTATTATGTAAGATATATTATAAAAAAATACTACCATGATTTAAGTAGTCACCTTTTATTATTTTATCTTTCTTTAACTTGCTTTCTTTATTGTTTTTGAATTATATATAAGCTTTAATGTACTTTATCCAAATGTGAACTGATTCATTTGGTATTTGATTATTTTTAAATGACATTTGGTCTTTAATTATTAATAATTTAATATAGTAATTTAGCATGAATCATGGATCCTTTCACGTACGCATAAAATCACGTACTACGTCATATTTATGACGTATATACGCATAACCTTTTTATAAAATTAAAAATTTAGGTCACGAAATTTATAATATGGCCGAAAGTGTGGGATCGGATAAGCTAAAATCAAATCACTAAAAAGAAACTTAGCATCCAAGAAAGATTTGTTGATATTCTACTTTTGAATTGTTTGAAAATCATGTGTGTATTATAATAGATTAGCTAATTAAGACTGCAAATGCACCAAGCTATTCCAACTCCGATTTTATAAAAGTTTATTCGAGCTCGTTAGACAAATTCTAACTCTTATCTCTTAAGCATTGATTTAGCTAAAAAAATATAAAATTATTAATTAAATACTACAACTTATACTTTTATATTAAAACTAGTACATTCACTCATGCGATGCACGGCGAACATAGTTTTGCATCAAAATTAAACGATGTAGCGAGTGTGTTAAG
Organism: Salvia miltiorrhiza; assembly: GCF_028751815.1. NCBI lineage: Eukaryota > Viridiplantae > Streptophyta > Magnoliopsida > Lamiales > Lamiaceae > Salvia > Salvia miltiorrhiza. The sequence goes on from NC_080393.1 coordinate 57,023,425, forward strand.
CGATTAGGGGTTAATGTCTAAAATCGAAGGTCTTGGGTTCGAGCCCCTGTGACGCGGCCTTTAAATTTCTTTATTTAATCATGTTAATTTATCAAAAATAAATAAATTAAATGATGTATCAAATAAATAAAAAATAAATAGTATCAAATATAGTTAGAATATAAGTAAATGTAAATTATTTTTTCTTAAAAAATAAAATAATCTACATCAATTACTCAGCAAAGATCCTTAATTTTATTTTATAATTTTGAAAAGTATCATTTTTAATTTTCCATCTATTTGATGGAAAACTTTATTTTCTTCCTTAAAATTATAGAATAAACACATCATTCAAATTAAAAGAAACGAAGAAACAATAAAAAAAGAGTTTTCACATCACAATATATAGTTTTAAAACATAAGCTAATCATGCATAAAATTAATTTTTTCTAAGTTAGCTTATTACCTATGTCATCTTATTAGAAAAGCTTCCATTGATAAGTAGGAAAATAAATTATAGTATTAGAGTTTATTAGAATACTAATAAAAGAGTTGAATAATTATTTGATACCAAATCAAAGATCTTGCATTCATCTTTAATTTAAGATATATATAGAATATTTTTTATAAATAAAATTTGATTTTTTTAAAAAATCATCAAAATATGAAAAAGAGAATATGAGAGAGAGAGAGAGAGTAGAAAATTGAAGAATACGTATGATAAAAGAGAGGAGAGAGGAGCGAGAAAATATATGGGATATGGATTTGTTGAGTTTTATAAATACCCATTGATTGATTCTTTAATTACAATTTTGCTACAAACTGTGTTTTCATATAATAAATAGATTAGTAAGTAGTGTATTATTGTTAGTTGTTACAAGGAAATAAAAAATATATCATAATATTGCAATTTAAATATTTTTAAAATAATTAATATTTTGTATTAAATACTATAAATTTAGAAAGCTCATTTGAACTCGATTAAATTTAACTCGTAAGCCCTCGTCTCAGTTTGGCTTGATAACGAACAAATCTATAGTTTGCGAGCATGATATGAATTGAAAGAAATAATATCAACAACTTTTTTATTTCAACTTACGAATATGACATGGTTAAGTAATGAACACATCAACGACCATAGTAATACATTATTGTTAAATTGACTTGTATTTTCATCTTATGACTGTTGTTAGACTTGTAATAGACAATTAATCATAAAATAAACAAGAAAGTCTACGCCCAAGTCTTCCATGCCATGTCCCACCCCCTTGTTGTCCTTTTCTTTTGTTATACTACAATAGTTGCCTTCGATATACACTAATTCTTTATAGATGTGGTCTTGGATACACCTGAGTGTATTGTACAATCGGGTTACACCTTCACTTAAATTTTAACCCGCACTCTGATTTGAATACATATCCTAACCTAATCCGTACAAACAATACTATTTTAGATACGGGTCAACCCAATTGTACGGTACACCCATGTATATCCAAGATTTTGTGTTCTTTATATCAACCGACTATAAAAAATATAGACGAGTTTTTACTTATTAGGGTGCGTTTACTTTGATGAAAAATGAAAGAAATTTTATATTTTCATTAATTTAATTTTTCACCATTTTCACATGTTTATTATGATGAAAAACAAAAAATATAGGAGGACAGAATATTTTCTCGAACAGCTTATTTTTTTCCTAGTACTGTTGAATAATATTATCCTATGATAAGGGTGTGAAAATATTTTCCAACATTTTTTCTTCTTTATCCATCATTTTCAATAAAAAATTTACAACCAAAGTAAACGCACTCTTACAATCGTATTCCGAGTCTTAAAATAACTAAACACGAATACCCTCAAGGATGAAGCCGTGAGTAACGGAGTCATTATCTACTTATCAACATTGAATCGAGAAGTGATGATGATGGTTAGGCCTCTCTTGGGCCCAAATCAAAATTCCTTAGCCACCACTTATAAGCAAATAAGAAGCAACCATGAAGCTTCTCTCTACATTATAGGAAGCTCACCAAGAAAAACCCCTCCCACTGAGCTCTCACTATCACACACACTTATATAGCAAACATCAATGGATGCTCAGTTGATGATCATGGCTGATGATCACAGCTACCCCATCAAGCCCGGCTCGTCTCTCGGCCAGGCCCACGAACCGGGCTTCGAGGTTTCAGATTTCTTTGAGTTCAACGACTGGATTGAGGAGGCCCCGTCGTTCTCTTCTCCTCTCTCCGCTGCTTCGTATGATTCTCAGAATCCGAGCTATACGCCTAATGCCGGCTCGAGTTGGAGCAGCAGCAGCAGCAGCAGCAGTTTTCTTGAAGGGGCCATCACTAGTAAGGCTATACATGAAATATCTAACTTGGTTTTATAGCAAAAGAGAGTCGTCTAACACATTGTGTTTTAGTGTTATCAGGAGACAGTGGCTGTGGGAGAGAGAAGGAGAAAGTTGCTTTCAAGACCAAGTCTGAAGTTGAGGTTCTTGATGATGGTTTCAAATGGAGAAAGTATGGGAAGAAGATGGTGAAAAACAGCCCAAATCCTAGGTATGCATATGTTAATCAAGAATCTATATTTTCATGCAAAAATCTATGCATGTGTATATAAATATTTCATGTAATAAACAGGAACTACTATAGATGTTCAGTAGAAGGATGCCCTGTGAAGAAGAGAGTAGAGAGAGACAACGAGGATCCACTCTATGTTGTGACAACCTATGAAGGCATTCACAACCACAAAGGTCCTCATCAAGTGTGATTTTCAGACATGGAAAATCTTCACACAAAAAAAATCTATATCTGTACTATGTAGTAAGTAGTTTAGACGGCCCCGGCTAATTTTAGGAGACGACGGGAGCTCTCAGAGTTTACCTGAGTTCGTAGATGATGGTGGGGCGCTCTGACCATGTATGATCAACAAACCTTCAGTATTTTGGCTGTTAGAAGAAGTTCATTTTGTATGATGAACACATTAGATTTTTTCTTGCATTTGATATGAATAAACTCAAGTTGAAATCAGAGTAAGCAGAAATAATCATGCCTTATGTAGTTGTTTCTTGGAAAGAGAGAGAGAGAGAGAGAGAAACTCCAGCTAGAAATGCTACTCAGTAGAGATTCTAGAGAAAACATAATGGATTCATAATTTATGAGGAATTCTGTACAGTGATGCTATGTGCAGCCAATCTTGTACATTTTTCAACAGATTTTCATGCTTAAAAACCTATCTATATAATATATGCTGCCCCATTTCAAAGAATTAAAGAAGCTAGTCTAATTCTGCTCCTTTTCATCACTAGGCAGATTATATGGGAAAAACTATATCAGGATTTCTTACATGAACATTTAGGGCAATCCTTTCATCCCATGTAGTTGCTTCGCCTTCGGTAGGAACAGATATGCTCCACAAAACATCTTCTTCGGATTTCGCCTTCCTCACTAATCCAGATGATGATCTTACAACTATGTTAGAGTTTGAAACAAGATTCTTCTTGGACCTTGCCATGCCACTCGAGAGCAACCACCGCAATCCAGATTGGTGTTGTCTGCTACTTCCCCAGACCGGCTTATTACCATGTCGTGCTACATTGAATCCAGCAAGATGGACTTCTGAGACTTTGAACATTGGTTGATAGATATTCTTCCTATTCTCTTCAGAATCAGCTTCTTCACCCTCGCGGTCAGTCATCTCTGGCTGTGGTGGCAAATAAGCCCGATTCGCTTGAACCAGAGCAAGCATAGGGGAGCCCACCATCTCATAGTTACGTAGGGGATCTCTAAGCTGCACTTTTAAGCCCATTCTGAAGTTTTCGCTGAAAGCACCGCCACTCCTACCTAACAGCTTCACCATTTCATCGTCCATTTTGAGCTCTTCGCTGCCCAATTCTAGAGGCTTAGCACCATGAGCTGCAAAAAGCTTCGACATATTTTCATGATTGGATTCTTCAATATGAAGTTGACCTGAATCCAACCTCAGCCATTCCTCCAATGACAAGGAACACTTGATTAATTCATCGGCACCAAGAATTGAGGAGGTTGAGGCCCCAGAAAGATGGCTCATAATGCTTGTAGGAGGTTCTTGATCTGGCATGCCCGACTGAATCTTTAGCCCTTCAACTAAAAGGCTCTCAATGTTGGTTATGGCCATGGGAACAAGATCTTCTATCGACACAGAATCAGAACCAATCTGCTCTGCACTGGAGCAAGAGTATAGGACAGCAGAATGTTGATATTCAGCTGTTTTCTTCTCAACAACTGACTCGCCATCATCAGATTCCCGTTGTTCATCGCATCTATAAAAGTTCCAAAGTAAGAACAAAAACAAGAACAAAAAGAACACACATGATTTTCAGAAATATATATATCGAATGAATTGAGAACTACATGCCAATGTAACGACTCTAGAATTAACAGACCTATTGGAAGCATCTGATGCCGATTCTGCTTCTGCCAGCACTTGCTGTATTGTCTTCCCTGTGACATCTTCCAGAGGCATCAATTCATTTGCCTGAAAACACATCCTTTCAACTCCTACACATGCCCAACATCGTAGCATTTCCAGTGTCATAGATCCCATTGCTGAGGGTAGCACAACGGGAGCAGAGACTTGCACGATTAATCTAGCACCATTATTTGCATTTCTGAAAAGCAAGGGATTCATTGACCTCGAGAAACCACCGTCCTTTGTCCGAACAATTGGACCTTTGCCTTCCACAATAGGAGGTAAATGTAAGGGTTCTTCGGGAGGAAGATAGACCGGACTTCCAAATCCACCAGAGGTAGCATGTGGCGAATACTGAAAAGCCTTCTCAGTCAGACCCCACTGATGCATTAAAGCTTCTGTTTCCAAGTTCTCTAACATTTCAGCATTTCTTTTGTCCCTTAAAGATCGATCTAAACTACGGTGATTCTTTTCGACATATTGAATGGGAAATGATACATCAAGATCAACTGCAAATGCCGCTTTCCCATAGCCTGTGGGATTAAAGCTACAAGATTCCTCCTCTACCATCAGATCAGCATCGAGAACAGAGCTTCCCCAAGCTACAGGATCCTCTTCACACTGTCTGAGGAGATCTATTGGCGAGTCATGGCCACTACCAGAAACTATATCTTCTTGATCCTGGTCGATGCTCAACATGTTGAGAAAATCATTTTCTATTGATTCTGCAAGCACAAGATCATCCAAGCTAAGTGATCTCCTCAAACTTTGAGCTCTGCATCTAGACTCGGATCTCATGTACACCCGATGCTCATTGTATGTACTTCTATCTAACAAAGAATCTAAGTCCGATGGTTTACATGTTAGTAGGTTAATGAAATCTGAATCAAGTTCTTCAAAGGCTAGTTCAGTAATATGTGTGCTATTATCTCTGTGTTCTGGTTTGTCTGCTGCATACTCATACTCATCACAATTATCTATATCAAGCTTTGATTTCCATTCGATATACTCAACAAAACTGGTCTCCTCTCCCTTGAAAATCTCAGCAACATCAATTGTTTCAATTACAGAAGAGTCAAACCTCTGACTACTACCACTTTCTGGTTTTATCTGATCCTTCAACGATACCTCTAAACCCTGCTCAATTACACCAAATTCGGTGACATCAAACTCGTGTCTAGTTTGGCCACCCACATACTCAGACTCGGGTGAAGGGTTAGACATTGGTTTCCAGGAGTCTACATGACCGTAGAAGTCAAACTCCATGGGATCACCCGTCTTTTTCTCATCAAATTTCTGATACAACAAAGTAACAGATTGAGAAAGTTCTGTCCCTTGCTGTAGGAACATTTCATCAAGTAATTTTAAGTTTGCCGATTGGGACTGTTGATAAGACCCTCCGCGTGACATCAATGGAACACTACCAAGATTGTTAGGCTGGTTAGTTCTACTAATATCATAGTCAGAAAGATGATGTAGTCCACCTTCCTTAGCAATATCAGGAACTTTGGCAAAATAACCAGGCTCAATCGACCTACCATCAAAGATGGAAAAGCCAAAGCTAACATTTAAAACTGCACCTTTAGCCGGACCTGTGAGCTTAATGCCAGTAGTCCACTTTCCTGAGCTACTTTTATCCCCTGTTAACTCATCCAAGGTAAGGGGAAGTAACCTCGTTAGATCAACCCAGCGACTCCCTATATCAAGCGTTGGTGCACCTATAACTGAGGCATGAAGCAAGAAAAGCTTGGGATCATATTTTGCTGTACCATGGGGCCCAGTTCTACCTACGTAAATAGTGCATTGGTGCAACAGAGTCTCTTCAAACTCAGCCATTCCCGAACAGACCTGAGCAGGGCGAGTTTGCAAAATATTGGCCTTCTGTTTCCATGTTACGCACAACTTAAGGTTGTTGAAGTACGGTGGCAATCCTTCAATACCATGGACATGCAAGAAAAAACAACAATTGAACCGATGATTCCGGGCGTGGGTCAAAGCCTTTATGGGCTTCCAATTCCATATTGATGATTTCTTGTCCTTATGTAATGAATCTCGAATAAAGACATTAGATTTGGACTCTGAAACGCCAATGTTAGTTGCCACGTGTCGATGGTGGTCATAAGTTGAATTAAATGCATCGCGCGGGCTTTTATGCAAGTAAAGGGCTTTGCTAATTTCTTCAATATCACGCAATAGAAGCCCGCAGTTTAGATCTTCATCGCCACTTTTCTTGGATTCAACTTTGGATGACATCCCCTTCACTTCTTAAGCAAAATTCTCTAAGAGCATAAATATAACTCTCCTATATAAAGAAAAATAAAACAAAAATCGAAATGAGCTCTTATCTCGAAACAAATAGAGCACCAATTAGGCAATTACGAAAGAAGATTCCAGCTGATTTACCAATGGAAATCAAGATAGCAGCTAAATCAATTCCAGTATTTTCCCCTCCATTATTTTCTTAGATTCTCTTAGCTAAAATAATTCACCAATTTCTTATGTGAATCGATCCATAAAAATTCTACACATTCACTAATCCCTCCTGAGTGATTTCTTAAAGAAAAAGAAAAAAATCATGACAGAAACTCTCATCTGAATTTGTTAAAATAGCCAATTACAAAACGAAGAAACAAATTAACAACAATCCATCAGAGAACCTGAAGAACTCAAATCAATCAAACGAAGCGAAAAGCAAAACACGTTGATCACACTCAACAGAAACCTCCGATTCAATCCGAACTACAATTGAATCAATAACAGAGTTCAAAATCTTCAATCAACAGCACAAACAACAAACAAAAAAACAAACATCACTTGTATATAATGAGATTCCACCAATCATGCAAAAAAAAAAGATTAAAAACAAAAAACAATTATTGAAACTTACAGAAGCTGAATCGAGAAAAGACTAATCTCGTTGACAGCTGAGCTGAATCGACTCTCCTTTTCCTTCCCGAAATTCTTCAATTTTTACCTAAATTGAACTGGAGATTTCCAAATTGTATTCACTGTAGCTGATTTGGAGTTTTGGGCCCAGTATATTCCCCCTTCCCTCTTCGGCTGTAGTGATGAAGAAATGAATATTTTGTCTTATTGTCGGATTACCTAACGCAGCCTTTTTCTTTTTCATTTTTTAATCCTTTTCTTATTTAAAAAAGAAAAAAAAAAGTGTGAAAACGATCAAAGATAGGAGTGGTTAATGTGAGTCGAGTTCGACTCCAGTATATATTTTTCAGCAACTTTTATCAAGAAATAAATTGAAACGCATTCACGTAATCACGAATCAATAATCATCATATATTTATTGATTGAGAAATAAATATTTTACCAACAAGGTGATGTACTTCATCATCAGTTCGAGGCCAAGATATGATTATTGAAGTTTACTTTAAAGTTGGGTTAATTGCTTGTAAATTTACGAAATTCAGTGAAAATTTATTTTTAATATTTTCTTTTAAAATTTTAATTTAATACACCAACATTAACCCGTTGTTCAATTTTAACAACGATCAAATCTCCTGCGAATTAAAACACACGTGGCTATGACGTGGCTTCTAGTTTCGGAGTCCAGATCTGGTGCGCCTCTCGCTTCATACACGAGCCACATAGCACCCAAATCCTCCGTTACTTCCGCTAGGCCGCCGCACCGGATGAGGGTTTTCAGGGAGGGCGCGCGGCGGAGGAGGATGAAGGAGATGAGGGTTTGAAGAGGAACATAGGAGAAGAAGAATTTCAGAGAGGGAGAGGAAGGGCCGCGGGGTGGTGGCGGAGGACGAAGGAGGGTTGCAAGCTTAGATCTGCAAATTGTGGAGGAAGAGAGAGGGCGACGGGCGACGAAAATCATGGAAGATGAGGGAGTGTGGCGGGAAGAAGAGAGAGTGCGGCGGGGCGGCGGAATAAGAGGAAGAGCCACGGGCCTAGATCTGCAAATCGTGGAGGAAGAAAGAGGGCGGCGGGCGGCGGAAATCATGGAGGAAGAGGGAGGGCCGCGGGGCGGTGGAGGAAGAGGGAGGGTCACGGGCCTAGATCTGCAAATCGTGGAGGAAGAGGAAGGGCTGCGGGGCGGCGGAAAACGTGGAGGAAGAGGGAGTGTGGCGGAAGAAAGAGGGAGTGCGGCGGGGCGGCGGAGGAAGAGGGGGGCGGGCTGGGCGGCAAAAAACCATGACGTTTTAAGCTTCTCTAAAACGCTGCGTATTATTCATCGGCGAACAATTACAAAAGCGTGTGCCAGGAAGTCACGTCAGTGCCACGTGCATTTTTTAGTCGTTGGAGATTTAATGATTGTTAAAATTGAACAACGAGTCAAAATTGGTGTATTAAATTGGAATTTTGAAAGAACGTGTTAAAAATAAATTTTCGCTAAAGTTCGTGAATTTACAAACAATTAACCCACCCTTAAAGTTGTGTACATTTTTATGGATATTTCCATAATTTTATTCGAAATATATACAACTAAAAAAGTCAACTCCAGGTATAATATTTTGAATATGAATGATGAGAAAAATTATGTGCGACATGCACATGTGTATGGTGTTTCATCTCTTCTCGACATTTTCGTAATTAAAAGGTTTTCAAAGTAACAATCAATCGAGTTGAATTAAGGAAATAAATAGTTAAATTCTTTTATTTCTAAGTCTGCGTACACTAATGACGATCAACGAATTACTTAAATTTAAAAAAAAAAAAACAATAATTAACAAAAAAAATATATGGGTGTAATAAATAAGCTCATAACAATATACAATTAAAAGTCAAATTATTGGTATAATACTTTAAATTTGGATTACGAGAGAAATTCCCGTAGAAAAATTGCTATACGTATAGTTCGAGCTCTTCTCGTCATTCTCGTAGAAAAGATAAAAATTAAACTTAATAACTGATAAAAAAAAAAAGATAAGTGTGTAATAAACAAGCGCATAACAATACATAAGTATTTTTTTTTTCTTTTTTTGGACGATGAAGCTTAGTCTGTTGGTAAAACATTTCTCCTCCAAACAATAGGTCGAGAGTTTGAGTCATTTAAAAAGCTAGAGTGTGAATGTGTTTTTTCACATTTAAAAAAAAAGTTAAATATAATACTTTAAATTAGGATAATGGGAGAAATTCACGTAGAAACAATTACGTGCATGTCGCGTGAAGTTCGAGCTCTTTTCGACGTTCACGTAACCAGAAGCGTTTCGAAATAGTTGAATTAAGGAAATAATCAAATAAACAAGTGAAAATTGCACCTAAATACACAAACTTTGTCGAAAATCCATATTTGACGTGAAGTTAGGAATTTACATTTTAATACACCAATTTAAGAAGTTGTTCAATTTTGACACATTTTTCAATTCCGGCGACCGGCATTCTGACGTGGACGCCGGAATGCCAATGTCGCAGCCACGTCACACACCCACTCTCTCTCACTCTCTACACGTCACCTCCCCCCTCCCCCCGTCGGACCCTCCCCCTCCCCAGAACCGCGTCGCACCACCGCCGCCGAGCCCAGCCTCCCGCCGTCAGCCACTTCCCCCTCCCCAGAACCGCGCCGCACCACCGCCGTCGAGCCCCACAGCCACAAACCCTCCCTCCCGCCGTCAGCCACTTCCCCCTCCCCAGAACAGCGGCGCACCCGCCACCTCCACCAACCAAACCAACCGGATTTCCCACCACCACCGTCGATAGAGAGAGAGTGAGGGGAGGCAACTGGACAGCGGGGCTGTTCGGCGGAGAGAGCGATGGCGGCCTCAGCCTTTGAGGTCGACCGACGGTCCAGAGAGGGTGAGGTCGACGGCGGTGGTGGCCGAGGGCTGCTGCTGTTCGTCTGTCAAGGAGAAGGGCAGAGGCGAGGATGAGGGAGGCGGCGATGGCGGCGGTCCGGCTGACTGCTGCTGTCGGCTGGAGCAGAGGGGGCGAGTCCGGCGGTAACCTCACCGAAAATTGTAGGAGAAAGAGGGTTTAGGGATTTAGAGAGAGTGATTTGTGGATTTGGGAATTTTTGTGAGAGAGGAGATAAGGGGGACAAGCGAGAGAGCGAGAGTCGGGGGAAGGAAGGAAAGACAGAGAGAGCGGCGGCGGCACTCGCCGGCCGTCTGTCGACGGGAAATTGAGAGAAAAGGGGGTGAGTTTCATGAGTTACTTCATCTGGTTCGGTTTTGAGAATGAAAGAACGGGATTTGAGTGAGTTTGATGAGGGGAAGAAGGTGGTGGTGGCAGCTGGTGGCGATTTCGCCGGGAATGGAAGGCGGCGGCGCCGGCAGGAGAGAAGAGGGAAGAGAGGTAGGGAGAAAGAGGGTGGAGGGCGGCGAGAGTGATGAGAGAGAAGGGGGAAGGTGACGTGTATAGAGAGAGAGAGAGAGTGGGGTGTGAGAGAGAGAGAGTGGAGTGTGTGTGTGTGTGTGACGTGGTGATGATGTGGCATTCCGGCGTTCACGTCATAATGCCGGTCGCCGGAATTGAAAAATGTGTCAAAATTGAACAACTTCTTAAATTGGTGTATTAAAATGTAAATTCCTAACTTCGCGTCAAATATGGATTTTCGGCAAAGTTTGTGTATTTAGGTGCAATTTTTCCAATAAACAATGAATTATTTTCTTTATTAGTGTGTTGTTGTTTGGAATTGAGTACCCCCCTTATACTGAATTTTTAAAATAAATTTCTTTTACCTTTCAAAGAAAAAGTCTAAATACAAAAATGTTGATTGGAATTTATTGCAAAATACTTTAACAATAAATAAACTTATACAATTGACGAAAAAAATAAAGGTGAAATTTCGTCAAAAGTAAATAAATAAAAATAAGGGTGAAATAAATAAGCCCATAATCAATTGTTCACTAATCACGAGTCAGATATAAAATATTTCCTACAATTCAAACACTTGACCTTGACTCTATTATGATATAATATGCTCAATAAACTCGTGTCTTTAATTAATTGACCAAACAAAAATTGGATTGATGATTGATCTTTGCCATCACTAAATAGGGTAAAACGATAATATTTCTTAAAATGTAATAATTGCATGAAATCAATGAAAACAAAAGGTCAAGTTCAACTAATTAATCAACATAGTTGCAACTAATTACATTTTGGATATTTTTATTCTCTTAATCAAGATGATTTCAACTAATCAGTTATTCTCAATCGATCCATGAATTTCAATAATCAAGAAAAGCTTGTGTTATTCAATTACAATAAAACACAAAGTTCAAAAACCTCACACACCCTTTTAGGTCGGAGGCATATGATATGACATACTTCTTCAAACTATGCTACACACCTATTGTGAGCACCACCGACGAGGATGCCGAACGAGATCGCCGCCGTTTAAGTTGAATCGGCCGGCGGTGGCGATGCTAACGTCTGCTCCTACCCCTTCGTTGGCGTTTCAAGTCCAAGACAACGACAGATATGTTATCCCCGCTCCCTTTCTGAAGGGCACGGTGTGTGAGAGCCTCGGCTGCTGCTCGTGATGCAGGATCCGCGCCCTCGCCTCTCTCGGATGGAGGTGTGGCCGCGTTGTTCCTGTGCCACAGCTGTAAAACCCTACGTGCGACGTCACATGCCTCCTCATTCGTCATCTCATCCCATAAACCATCACTGGCTAGAATGAGGCACTCGTCGTCTCTAGTGCGTGGAACGACCGTCACCTCCGGATCGGAGATAACGAGGTGCTTCAAATATCGATCTCCTGCAACGGAAGTCGATTTGAGGGACATTGGAGGAAATTTAAGAGAAACTAAATAATGTAATGAGAGTCTTATGTGAGACCGTCTTAATTAAGCATCAAGATCCGGATTCAAATACCAACAAAATTACAAATATGCCACTATATATGGGGTTTGGATCCATGATATCGACCCGTCTTACGAATTTTGACACATTAGACGATCATACACAAGTTTATGTCAATAAGAAGAACGTACCGATAGATCTAGACATAGCAAGAACTCCGGAGACACGACATCCGTCCCAGTTGAATACCTTGCCTCCGGCTGCTTCGATTCTGGCATATTCGTCTTCCCTATCGGGCTAACAGATGGAAGAGAACAATGTTAGATAAGTTGATAAGTGATTTGTCAAAGAATCTCTACTCGAGGCAACATACTACCTTGTGATCCACGGATAGGGCGACGGCTTCTCTCCCACGGCAGAGAACAGCCCTCGAATCACCACAGTTAGCCACTATTATATGCGACGTGCAAACTATGGCAACAATAGCAGTCGAGCCAACAGTCTCCCGAGCAATGGGTGCACGACCGCCTCTCCCTCCAACCTCATCATCCACCTTGAGAAAACATCTAGTGAACGCCCTCGACCACAGCTCTTCACGATGTTCCCTTCTATCTCCTCCATCACTTAAGTCTCTAACGATCATTTCAATCTCTTCGGCCAAAGCAGAGTGAATACGATCCCTACAATAATCTGCAACCTGAAAATGAACTCAGTCTAATCAAGAGGGCTCCTATTTTAGTGTAGTGTTTGTGTGAGGAGATGGGGGAAACGAAGAGATACCTGAGCGCCTCCATGGCCGTCAAAGACTCCAAAGAAGTGCCCCGTCACATGAGTCACAGGGGAAGTGAGTCCATCAGGAGGGCGATCAACGAGCATCTGAAGAGGGATTTCCACAAAATGTGGTATGATCGACACTGCATCTTCCATATCCGGTCTCCTACCAGACACGGACGTAAGCCCCCAAAGTGGCACGTAGCTCACCTCAAAAATACTACGGCTGGCTCTCCCGTTCAGCCCTATGTCCAACGGCGCAGCATCTGTGGATGATCTCGAGCTGGTGGCACCATCTACAACCTCCTCTCCATTACCAACTGCTACAGACAGAGATCCACTAGTGTCGGAAACAAGCTCAACATCGCTTCTACTATTTCCAACGTCTACAAAGGGCGTCCCGGTTTCAGAATTCACTTCAAAACCTAACACATTATCCCCACATAAACTACTAGCATCACTCTTCACAGATAGGCCGTCAAGATTCGGATCACCCTCCAATAACAACGAGCCATCTTCACTCTCTTGCCTTATACCGGTAGGTAACCAGTTTTCATTCTCAGACGACACCCCACTCCTATTCCCTTCAGAATCCAAGTAAACCATGGAACTAATCTCACTCCCCGAATCACCCAAGGCACCATCCTTATTCCCACCATCTACACTCGTTGGAGCTTCAATCTCAGAACGCAAGACATCATCCATCAGCTCGAAGCTCATAGCACTCGTGCAACTTCCAAATCCCGGTATTGTGAAATGTGGAACAACCTAATCTAATAGGCACCATCACAACCTCTAACTAAATAGCAAGAGCTATTTAAACTCATTGTTAACACTAACTCATAGCCCCTTTCTCGAAAAATCCATGAAAAAACTAGAAGTAAAAGCTCACATTCGAATCAATCAACATTGAAATTGTACCTATCCAACGATCAATTGTCTCGGCAACACACAAACAACGTAAGCAGCGATACTCAAAGAAAATCGAGCAGAAAGTAAAGAACACAAGACACCAACAATGGTAACCCAGTTCGGTGATAAAACACCTACGTCTGGGGGGCCTCGCCCAGTTCAAACAGTTCACTAGTGAGGATAAGAAATACAAAGGACTTACACGCGAAGACTCGATCTTCCTAGCCTCTATTTCTTCCCAAATCGTCACCTATGTGAACTACCAAGAGCAAGATAGAACTCACTCTTCACAAACGTGATTGATACTCAATCCACGTTCCACACAACAACCAAAAACCACTCCAACAAAACAAAGTACAGATCACCAAACATAAAACCAACTTACGCTTTCAAGGAAATAAACTGTAAAGCAACAGCACACACTCCCGAATTGTATGCTCGCTGGATGCACGAAAATATTCTCACAAAGTAAAGAGAATGAACGAAAAAGCAGCCACCTCCTATGATCGACAACAGCTCTTTAAATATGAAAACCCTTGGCAAGAAGTAGAGAGACCATAAACTGCAAAACCCAACCAACGCAGGGCCCAAGAAGGGTTTCCATAAGGCGACGAGTCCTAGGGTACGAGGACTCCCTCAAGAAAACGGACTCTTCAAGCAAAGATAATATCTTTAAGATATCTTTCCATATTTCATCAAAAACCCGCAAGGAAACAAACTGGAAAGAACCTTGCAACCGAACAAGAAACCCAACAAGAGACATCCTGGAGAACTATTGAAGAAACATCCTATTGTCTACACAATGACAACCAAGCATAGAGGAAGAAATACTCAACAATCTCCCCCTTTGTCATTGGTGTAGACAAAAACAATTTCTGCACAACTCATGAATGCACGGCAGTAAATAAGCAGCATAAGCTCTCTCGCCCAAAAATAAAAAGACTTAATCCCCCTCAATATGAAAATCTGCACCAGCAAAACACAAAGTCTTTCAAAGAACTGCACCAGTAGACTGACAAAGAACTCCCCCTCAATATACTCCCCCTTTTTGTCACAACAATGACAAAGAGCTAGTTGCAAGATTCATCAGAATCTTCATCCTCAGAACCTTCATCAGGTATTGCACCAGCAGGACCATTGCCGCGAAGCATTTACACGAGGCTGTCATATCAGCCCAAATTCCGCGAGCAATTTGAGCAGCTGTTCGAGGAGGATCATCATTGCCGCTAGAATCACCATTCTCATCAGTAAAATTGTTGTTCACACCTTCAATTTGAGCAGGTGGTGAAGGTTGACTGTCCTCTACAGAGTGAGTATGATCGGAGGCGTCAGAATCGCCAGAGCACTCAGTGAGATGACCGTAGGAACCCATGGAATCTTCGGAGCTCTTGGAGAGATAACTTCCCTTGAGAGAGAAATAGTGATACTCAATTTTGGCGAGGGAACCGAAATAAGGAGATGAAGGTTCTCTGATCTTGGGCTCTTTTTCATACCAATGGGCTAAAATAGGAGAAGCCCAGCTGTTGCTTTTAGAAAGAGAAAACCCCAAAAGAATTAACCCATAGAAATTGAAGCCCAATATAGCTAATAAGATATGATCCATTCGCACAACACTTGAATGATCACAGGACCAATAAACACAAGTCTGATCAAGTTTGACTTGATTAACAGAAGATCGACCGGAATAAATGTACTTCATATCTGCAAAGATAACACTTTTGAAGAGACTCCATTTGAAACATGAACAAGAACTGGTACTTATGCTAGAAAATTTCACAAAATAGCAGAGTACCCATGTTTTCCTCAAGACGGATAGTCATAAGATACAGAGCCCCAGCTCTCCACGTAACTTCTCAAATCTTTCGGCATCCAATGGCTTCGTCAAAATATCCGCTATCTGCCTTTCAGTAGGCAAGAACTCCAAATTGAGAGTTTTCTCCTCCACCAATTCTCTAATAAAATGATGGTGAATCTCGATGTGTTTAGTATTAATCACCAGCTTGGGAAGACCTCTGATAGCATCTGTCTTCACGAGCTTTTTCATGTTTCTCAGGCTGGTATGTCCAAGTTTTTGATGCCATGTATCAGTATCATCTCCAAGAACCTGAATACATGAATTATCAGGAGATACAATGTAGCAATTATCACTTGATCGCTTGCCCGAGATATACTCCTTATCTCCATCTTTAACAATGCACTTATCTTTGTCGAAAATAACCGTCATCTGTTCATCGCAGAGCTGACTGATACTGATCAGATTGGCCTTCAACCCTTCAACTAGCATGACATTTTTTAGTTTAGGCATACCTGGAACATTCAAAGTACCTGTTCCTACGACCTTTGCCTGGACACCATCACCAAAAGTTACTCTTTCTTCAACAATTGTATGAATATCCTCCAGATGCTTCTCATCTCCAGTCATATGCTTAGAGCAACCACTATCTAAATACCATGACCGATGAAAGCTAGACCAAAGAGAGTTGTGAACAACATATCCTCTGTTCATCCTTGGCCGATAATTTTGGGAATTTCTCATATTTTGGATGTCGCGTAGAAGAAATCGACATCTAGGTCTGATATGACCTCTCCTTCCACAGTAGTGACAAGTTGGAACGAAAGCTCTATTGTAGTTTTTCTTCGAATGAGCATTTTTATAAGCAGCTGGTCGAAGCACAGGTGGTTTAGGCGGCTGATCAACTGCGTTGGGGGGCGTGGCTTTAGCTTTTCCTCCATCATCTTTGGGAATCCATCCTTTTCCTTGAAAGCCTAATCCAGCTTTATTTCCAGAGCTTTGACTATTTTCCAGAATTTCGTCCAACTTTTCAGTCCCGGTATTCATCATTTTAACAAGTTTTTGATGATGCTCCAGTTCATCAATCTTAGATTTCATAGTCTGTCGAAGAGCCACCAGTTCAGCCTTTTGTTTTTCACAGAGATCCACAAGTTCATCACGTTCCTTCGAGACATTGCTAAGTTGAGTGGAAAGAGATTTATTCAGCTCAAGCACAGCTACACACTTCTTGTACATCAGTTCATAATTCTCTGTCAAGAAGCTTTCATCAATATCCTCATTATCACTTTCAGTCTCTTCCACAGTAACAACATCTGAAGAGACTTTGGCTGGGATTTCCTCCATTTTAGCAGCATATGCGACATTGTTCTCTTGAATGTCTGAATCTATCTCAAGTTTCAGGGGATCATCATCAACCTCCTCCTCTTTGGTAAGCTTAATAGAGCTTATAAGTGCAACCGGTTCATCCTCTGACTCGCTCCCACTGTCATCCGTTTCATCATCACTCAATGAGACATTGTAGGATTTGTTTTCCTTGTTCAGCTTCTTCAAAGTATTCGCACATTCAGCTTGAATGTGTCCATAACCATGACATTCATAGCATTGAATTCCAGATTTTGAAGCAGACCCTTGATCCTTCTTCCCTTGAGATAGTTGAAAGCTTTTTGCATTCTGAAAACCTCTACCTCCATCATTTCTCTTTTTGAACTTATTGAAAGCTTTACCAAATTTTTTGGTAAAAAGAGCAAGAGATTCAATTAAATCATCAGAATCATATTTGGTAGAGCCCTTCTTGCTGTTTCCGGAATCAGCGACAAACGCAATACTCTTCTTCTTTTCAGTTCTCTCTGGCCGAAGATTCATTTCGAACGTTCTTAAAGAACCTATGAGTTCTTCAAGCTTCATATCACTGATGTCTCTTGCTTCATCTATGGCAGTGAGTTTGTAGTCAAATCTTTCAGGTAGAGCACGCATCACCTTTCGCACAAGCTTTTCCTCAGGAATTCTTTCTCCAAGAGAGAAACTTTCATTAGCAAGAGCAAGTAGTTTGCCATGAAAGGTGCTAATATCCTCATTCTCGTCCATCCTCAGTTCTTCAAACTTCGTAGCAAGTTGTTGGAGACGCTGTTTTTTAACTTTAGAATTCCCCTCATAAGTACTCATTAAAACATCCCACGCCTCTTTTGCATTATCACACATGGATATAAGAGCAAACACTTCCATGGTTACTGCATTTTGAATGGAATTCAGCGCCTTTTGATTGGCATTGGAAGCTGCCAATTCAGTAGTCGTCCACTTGTTTCTGGGCTTCAGTTTTCCCTCCTCATCACTTGGGGCAGTCCATCCTTCTTCAACAGAAGTCCAAGCATTCTCATCGACCGCACGAATGAAGGAAGTCATTCGCATTTTCCAGTAGATATAATTGCTTCCATCAAGTAGGGGTGGTCTCACAACAGACCCACCTTCTCTTTGCAGCGCCATTAAACACACGAACACAGCAGCGGAAAGAACAGGATAGATACACCAGGAATCAACACCGATAACTTGGGTGATCCCGCTCTGGTACCAATTGAAATTGTACCTATCCAACGATCAATTGTCTCGGCAACACACAAACAACGTAAGCAGCGATACTCAAAGAAAATCGAGCAGAAAGTAAAGAACACAAGACACCAACAATGGTAACCCAGTTCGGTGATAAAACACCTACGTCTGGGGGGCCTCGCCCAGTTCAAACAGTTCACTAGTGAGGATAAGAAATACAAAGGACTTACACGCGAAGACTCGATCTTCCTAGCCTCTATTTCTTCCCAAATCGTCACCTATGTGAACTACCAAGAGCAAGATAGAACTCACTCTTCACAAACGTGATTGATACTCAATCCACGTTCCACACAACAACCAAAAACCACTCCAACAAAACAAAGTACAGATCACCAAACATAAAACCAACTTACGCTTTCAAGGAAATAAACTGTAAAGCAACAGCACACACTCCCGAATTGTATGCTCGCTGGATGCACGAAAATATTCTCACAAAGTAAAGAGAATGAACGAAAAAGCAGCCACCTCCTATGATCGACAACAGCTCTTTAAATATGAAAACCCTTGGCAAGAAGTAGAGAGACCATAAACTGCAAAACCCAACCAACGCAGGGCCCAAGAAGGGTTTCCATAAGGCGACGAGTCCTAGGGTACGAGGACTCCCTCAAGAAAACGGACTCTTCAAGCAAAGATAATATCTTTAAGATATCTTTCCATATTTCATCAAAAACCCGCAAGGAAACAAACTGGAAAGAACCTTGCAACCGAACAAGAAACCCAACAAGAGACATCCTGGAGAACTATTGAAGAAACATCCTATTGTCTACACAATGACAACCAAGCATAGAGGAAGAAATACTCAACAAACATCACACAAGATACACGGCAAACGGATGAACACATAAAATGCAGCATCGAATCGCAGCGTCTCGAATAAGCTTGCCAAATCTGATAGCTGAAAACGAAACACCAACTACAATCCGTGAAAAAGTGCATCACCACACAGAGAAATGTGAAAGTAAGGATTCTGCATTAGCTACCTTCAACAGAAACAGATATGAAAATCCCAAAAGGTTCAGACATTCAACAGATATGAAATTGCAACATTCACAGAGGGCTTCAAGAATCACATGAAATTTTAAAAAAAGACGAATCTTTTCTCTAGAACAAAAGATTTTACCAGGATCTGAGGCAATGCAATCTTGACCCTTTTCGTAGTCTAGTCCCAATTTCAACCAATAATCACAAAAATAATTCAATCTGTGTATTACCTAAAAGAGAAAAGAATGATAATGAGCGCCAAGTGAGATCAGTTGAAGAAAAGGGCATCTACAGCTACTGCTAATTTCTTACTTTTTTTGTTTATTTTGAAGGAGCTTTGGAGTGATTAACCGCACATTCTACATTCTTGGAAATCCAAGCTAACAGAAGAAAAATTGTTGAGAAAAAAATCAAGAATTCAACAAGAATTGTTTTTGGGTCGATTTTGCAGTTGGTAGTTTTGGTTGGAAGAGCAAGAAAGTGAGTTGAGCGTTAAAATTACCAAAAAGGAGCATTATTTCTTTATATTTTTATTATTTAAGCAGTAATTACCAAGTAAATTAAACATCTCTATTTTATTTACTAAAATCAGTGATTTTAAATCACCATACATTTTCCAGTTTCCACTGAATTATGCTGTAAATAACTAACTCATTAATATGAAATTTTCAACTTAATCATAATAACTAAACTGTAAGTGAAAAATATATTTACTTTCTATTATTTTTATTGTATTAATATAAGTAATAATTAGTCTTTTATGAGACGAACATATATAGAAAAATTGATACATTTTTATAAAATGAGAATAGTATTTTTTTTAGTTATTTAAAATATGACATACATTTAAGAAGATATATTTAAATATCGTAAATTCGAACATATTAGATTCGTTATTATACCAATTGGTTAAATTTTTTATTAGAAAATTCGAAACCGAATTTCTATATTTTTGCCTTTTAGATTTTTTTTATATACACAAATAATTTCTCCAATTGCAAAGCTTCAGCTCAGCCTACAGTCTTACCGACTCCGAGAGAAAATCGATAGCTCTATACGATGTCGTATTTGCTGCCTCACCTTCACTCCGGCTGGGCCGTCGATCAGGCGATCCTGGCGGAGGAGGAGCGCCTCGTCCTCATCCGCTTCGGCCACGATTGGGACGAGACCTGCATGCAGGTGATCTCTTTTTCCCCAAATTTAATTACCTCTTAATGTACGATTTTATTTTTTTTGCTTCTAATTGGAGTTGTTGAAAGTGTTCATTTGTGACCACTGTGTGTTTTGAGTGCGTTTCTGGGGTTTTAGCCGCAAATTTGTATCAGCTAGGGTTCGTGCGGGTTGATTTTGTCGGTCGAATTGTAGGATTTATATGTCAGTTGATGAGGTTTTGTTATGTTTGCACCTCTTGATTTGCTGTAAACATGTTGCTAGTGTTCGTTTAGCTTAATTGATTTGGTTGAATTGTGGAATTCTGGTTTCAATTGGTTAAGGCTTTGTTCCTGGTGTCTGCTGTAAAAGTGTAAATAAACTAAATATGAGGTGGTTTTCTCGATTGTTAGTACACCTTCAGTAGCCAATGGGGGTTCAGTTGAATTTTGTATCTATATCTAATTCGGGTTTTGCGGGTCGAATATCTTTATGGAGGTTTTACAGATATTGACCAGTTGGATGCCCAGATTGTCTGAGCAACAATCACAGACCCTTTATTCGATGAACGAAGTTGGGTGGGGCCGGTGGGCAATGTAGATAGTATTTGGTCTTTACAAATTATTTTGCTTATGATGATCGCAGGTATTATGGAAATGTGAATCACTTTTAAATGATTATTGTTATTAAAGTTCTTTCTTGCTACCTGTGGGATTCGCTGCGTGATGTTTTAGCTCCAAGTTACTTGATTTCCTACATACTATCACAGAAGATCTAGAATGTCTTCTTTAACCTTCTTTATCCAAGTTCTCGACGGCCTACCCTTCTTCTATGCCTTCCATTGACCGGCAGCATCATTGACTGGCTGCATCGTTCTGGGAGGGGGAAAATTGATAACATTTCGATGATTTGGTCTTGTTTATGAGTTAGTTAATTTCTTTGTATGACCCTGATTTTGTAGTATCTCATACACACACACACACTCACACACAGCCATGAGCTAGTTGGATTTGCTTGGTGAATGAATTTTTTTATTTCGGACTAAACATAATTCTTACTCTCAGTTAACTTCACACGGGCCCTTGTACACACCATTGCATTAGATGCCTGTGAGACAGCATATTCTGTGTCAAACAGCTTCCCGTCCCTTATTCACAATGTCACTAGTGGTTATCGTTTGGCTCATCCTTTTCTTCAGTCTTGCTGTGTAGCTATCAAGAATCCATTACTGCTTTTCTTGGTTCAGTATCTTGTTCGCATGATAACTTCCCTTGATACTTGTAAATTAGTTTTTTCACTTGCCAGCAATGCCATAATTGCAGCTTCTTGTTTTTTCCTGATCTGCAGATGGATGAGGTGCTGGCCTCAGTTGCCGAAACACTAAAGAACTTTGCTGTCATATACCTGGTGGATATCACAGAGGTCCCGGACTTCAACACAATGTACGAGCTGTACGACCCCTCCACCATCATGTTCTTTTTCAGGAACAAACACATTATGATCGATCTTGGCACTGGAAACAACAACAAGATCAACTGGGCCATGAAGGATAAGCAAGAGTTCATTGACATCGTCGAGACTGTCTACCGGGGTGCTAGGAAGGGGCGTGGTCTCGTTATTGCCCCTAAAGATTACTCCACCAAATATCGTTACTAAACATTATGCCATCTTCTGGTATGGTACATTTGACTTGCAAAATGGACCTCCAGGATAGGATAATCTGTATGCAAGTTGGAAATCGACGACCACAAACATCAACGGTCGATTCGATTTTACGGTAAGGTTTGCAGACTCACATCTATGTAGTTGTTGTAAGAGACTGCACTATGTTGTTTTGCATTTGATGTGATTAGCCATGATAAACAAATATTGTTTCTGTTATTAATCATCTTGTTTGCTGGTTGAACTTCAATTGGGATTATCTAAGATGTGCTACAATACTTTGTATATTTGTAACATCTTTGATTTTCTTGTGAAAACCTAAAACATGTTTGTGGAATTTATTTTACAACAATTGGTTACTGCAAAAGTGTTCAGTTGAATTTGAATAGTAGCAAAATATTTATTTCGTACTTGTTTGAATATTTTTTTCAATTTGTATTATATGTATTTTGTATATTGAAAATATTTCGATTTGTACAAAATAAGCACTTGTCAATAAAAGGATTGACTGAAAATTTATCCCATAGTTAAAATCAGAAAGATTTCAAAGTTCGTGGTTTTACAGACAGAATTTTTTGCTAGAGGTTAAAATCAGAATTCGCTCAAAGTTCGTGGTTTTACATGCCATTATATATATATATATATATATATATATATATATATATATATATATATATATATATATAGGGAGAGGTTCAAGAAAGAACCATAAATAAAAGAAGACCGGAGAACCATTTTCAGCCATTCGATCATCAAGATCTACGGTGGATGCATCATCTTGTTGGAGTCGTCAAAAATAGAATGTGAAGTCGGCCTTGTTCGTTCAAATTTTAATGAAATAATTGGTGATGTAGTAAGTACAGTAAAGATCTCACTATAATTATAATTTTAAAATGAATAATTACAAAGTGGAGTAAGTAAAGTCTATTAATAACAAATTTGATAAATAATCAGGAATAAAAAGTTAGTAAAATGACGAATTATGTAAATTTTATTATTAATGACAAATTTTTATAAACAATCAGAAATAGAAGGTTAGTAAAATGATGAATTAGGTAAATTTTATTATTAGAAGTGAAAATGATAAATTTTTCGTAAACGATTCGAATAAAAAAAATTACTATATCAATTTTTTAATACAATATTGATCGTATTTGTGGAAAATAAAATGTGAAGCCAGCCCATCTAGACCCATACAGCGTCTGCTTTGTTAATACGCTATACAACATGTAAGTATATATATTCACAGATTAGCTAGCTCCAGACCTGCTTCATCGCTCGCTGCTTAAACCCTAACTCTGCTCACAGATCTCAAAATCTATCGAAATTACTACGGTTATGGCTGCACCAGCTGAGCCCACACTTCTAAGGAGAGAGGAGGAAGAAGATGACGATTCGAAGCCGGCCGCCGATGACGAGGATACCGGCGCTCAGGTTGCTCCGATCGTCCAGCTGCAGGAAGTCGCCGTCACCACCGGTGAAGAGAACGAAGATGTTCTTCTTGAATTGTGAGTCCTTTTAGCTTCAATTTTTATTGTTTTTGAATGGATCGATGCGATAGATTAGATCGATGTGGTGTTGCCTTACGCCGATGGCGCTTAGATTTGACGCTGAGAAAGAGTCGGTGCTATTGGTCGATCGAATGTTGATTTGAGCTGAATTGATGATGATGTTGAAGTTCTTTTTGCTTCATCGGTTTGATATTTTTTTTTTTTTTTTGTGTCGCGGTGGATGAAGGCTGTTTATTTGTGGTGAACATATTTTAGCTGTTTAAATCGCCAATGCCGCGATTAACTTAATAGACGTAGTTGATTTGTTTGCGTTTTGCTTGTGGAATTTAATTCACTTGATCCAGTGGAATAAGGTAGATCGGTTATGTATGGAGTGTGAGATGAACTGATGATCATGCCTCAATGGAACTTTTTCTCGTGAAGTCTTCTATGCTTGTATGGCAAGGAGTTTTGTGTTTTTCATTCTCTCTCCGTTTTTGCTTCTCTTGTTTGCTTTGATTGATTTTGGTAACCTCTATGTTAAATTACACAGAATCAAATAGTTCTTGAATTATATGTTGATTGAATGATGTGGTTTCGAGTATAGATCATTTTTGGTGGGAAATCAACATTCTGCTATTATAAACATCCATATGAAATTTGAATTACTTGTTATTTGTAGGAAATCAAAGTTGTACAGATTTGACAGAGACGGTAATCAATGGAAGGAGAGGGGTGTGGGGACTGTGAAGCTGCTAAAGCACAAGGAGACGGGAAAAGTTAGGCTTGTCATGAGGCAGAACAAGACCCTTAAGATCTGCGCCAATCACCTCGGTTAGTGAACAAACAAATGTATTATATGTATAATACAACCCCCTTAAGATTTTATTGTGTTTTGTTTATTTGGAAGAATGTTGTCTGATAATGAATGCTGTATATTTGTATGTGATACAGTCCTAGCCACAATGTCCGTGCAAGAGCATCAAGGGAATGACAAGTCATGTGTGTGGCATGCTGCTGATTTCTCCGATGGAGAGCTCAAGGATGAAACTTTCTGCATTCGGTTTGCCTCTGTGGAGAGTAAGTTAATTCTTTCTCAATACTTGTTATAATTGCCTTTCGAAATGAATTAAACATGGCGAATATATGATTGCCGTGCCCCTTATCTCATGTATTTGAGATTGCATAATGTTCTAGGATGTGGTGGAATAAATGTTATGTAATACTAATATTTTAGCACACACCTCTGTGTATTGTTATCTTATCCTAATTTCAAAATGATTCCATCATATAATGCAATAGTACTCTCTATTTACTCTAATCCCCCACCATAATTCCTGTTTGAGTGGAATTCTAGCTGCTCTTTAATGCCGAGTACTCTAAATATTGATTAAGGTTGCTTCCTTTGAGCTGATATTATCTTGTAGCATGTTCCGGTTTACAGTTAGTTCCAATGATCGTATCTAAACCAATGCTGACCTTGAATTGATCTCTATTATCTCAGATTGCAGAACTTTCAAGGATAAGATTGCAGAAATAGCTGAAGGACAGGCAAACGACAATGGAGAGGGCAAAGAAGAAGGACAGGCAAACGACAATGGAGAGGGCGAAGAAGGCGAAACTGCAGCTAGTCTTATCGAAAAGTTGAGTGTTGGGGCGAAAGACGAGGAGGAGAAACCCGAGTCCAAAGCTGCACCTTCCTCCTCCGCAGAGAAAAAGGGCAAGGAGGAGAAACCAGAAGCTGCCGCGGAGAAGTGAGAGAGAGAGAGGCGAGCCCCTATGGTAGAGTCTTGTCTTGGTTTTTGGCTGACAAGGTTTGACGCATGGGTTATTCAAGTGAATTAACCCGGCACCAGATTATAGTCGTGAAAACATGGTCTTTCTTCATTTGGTTTGTTCACTGGTCCCTCGTCAGTCGTCGGTTGGTCGGGTCGGTCGGTCGGGTCGGGCTCCGTTGATGTTGTTTCGGAGTGTCGTCGTATGTTGTCTTTACTCTGTCGAGATAGTATCTGCAAAAATTCTTGGACAGGGGTGCATTACCCTAGCATATAATTCTATTTTCCTTTATATTGATACGGTTTATATTTGCTTTTGCATGCATTATTTGAGCTTTTTATTGATGCTTCCAGAATTGTGCATTAAATTTACACACATATGTGGTTTCACGCAATCAGATTTAGCTGTCAACTGTTAATTCTACTTGTCTGAAGATCGAAAAGAATACAATATCAAATTTATGAAGTTGTAGACTGAAGCTTCGCAATTACATCACCACTCTGTATTTTTGGGAATGGCGATGTGATTCTATCGTAAGAAGGTTAATTATTTGTGAATTTGTGATTTTTTTTTACGAACACTACTTGTCTAGTGAGTTTTTCATAATAATAAGGGGTTATTGTCGTAAAATACATCAAGTTTGTCAATTTTCTAATTTATATCATGAGCTTTTTTTTTTGCCAAAAAATACATGAATTTATACTTGATTCTTAAATATCCCACGGCGAGTGACTCCGGCAAAAATCGAAACTTATGTGGCATTTAGGTGGCTTATGTGGCATAGATGTGGCATTTAGGTGGCTTATGTGGCATTAAAAATCACCTACCTTACCCCAAACACCCTGACCCCCCCTTCTTCCCCAAACCCGTCGCCTACCCCAAACACCCTGACGGCCTGAACCCCCCTCCCCTTCCCCAAACCCGTCAACCACCACCTCCCAAACCCATCCTCCAGGACCGCCGCCATCCTGAATCCATCGTCGGTCGCCGCCGCGGCCGCGAGAAGAAGGCGACCGCGCTACCCCTACCCCTCTCTCTTCTTCCTCACAACAACCCCCTCCCCTTCTTCTCGATCTCTCACTCTGCTCCATCAAATCCACCGTCGCCTTTGAGCGGCATGGACGGATGATGTCTCTTCCCTTTCACCATAATTATCCCCTTCAACGCACGATTTCGGAGGCTGCGATTTAGGTGGCCTAGGGCGCGATTTGCAGACGGGTGTCGTGATTTGGGGTGGCCTAGGGCGCGATTTCGGAAATCGCCATTTGTAGAGGAAGGCCGCGATTTGAAGAGGGAGGTCGCGATTTGAAGAGGGGGCCCGTGATTTGGGGTGGCGAGTTGAAAGAAGGGAGGCCGCGTTGCAGAGCGGCGGTGGGTGGTTTCTGCGGCCGACGACGCCGGGAAAGGGAGGAGGGAGGCGGCTCTACGTGTGTTTGTGTGTGTGAGAGAGAGAGATAGAGAGAGAGAAGCGGTGAGAGAGAGAGACATGGGATGGTTAAGGGATGAGAGGGTGGCGGCGGCGGCGACGACGCTGCCGTCGCGCGGAGAAGGAAGAAGGGGGAGGGGCCGTGCGTGTGCGTGCGGCGCAGTGGATGTGTGCGTGTGTTTGTGTGTGTGTCTGAGAGAGAGAGAGAGGTGTGTGTGTGTATGTGTGATTTGGCCGCCACGTTGGGAATGCCGGCAGCCACCTCAGATTAATTTGGGCAAAATTATAAATGGTGGGATATTTAAGAATCAATTATAAATTCATGTATTTTTTTGCCAAAAAAAAAGCTCATGATATAAATCAGAAAATTAGCAAACTTGATGTATTTTATGGCAATAATCCCTAATAATAACATTAGCGAATAAATATACATACTTTGATGATTTTACAATATTGCAAATTAGGTTTTCAGCCAAATTGAAAAAAATGGTCCATCATATTTTTAGGAAACATTGTAATTGCCAAAAAAAAAATGAAAAAGTGGTATAGTAATTACAAATTGAAATAACCATTGTGCTATTTTCGGCAATTAACCTTAAGACTTAATTATTTTTATTTGGGATTATAGCCAAAAAATACACGAACTTTGATAAAAGTTACAATTTTCACCTGAACTTTCAAATTGGCCAAAATATACCTGAACTTATATTTTTTGTTGTAAATTTCACCTCGACGGAGTTCAATCATTGCAAGTTCAAGTGAAATTTACAACAAAAAATATAAGTTCAGGTATATTTTGGCTAATTTGAAAGTTCATGTGAAAATTGCAACTTTTATCAAAGTTCGTGTATTTTTTGGCTATAATCCCTTTTTATTTGGGTTAAGTACCAATTTCCCCCATCGATGACGTCCCTATCGCGTACAGGACCCTATAGTTAGGGTTAGAGTTGTTTCTACCTCAACATGGCAAAATCGCACCAAATAGCCTCCCGATAGGGGGAAATTTGGTACTTAATCCTTTCTAACGGTGTTAACCGCCGTTAAAATGTGGGGGTATTTGGTGCAATTTTGTCATGTTGAGATAGTAAACAGAACCCTGTCTATAGGATCCTGTACGCGATAGGGACGCCATCGATAAGAAAAAATTTGGTACTTATTCCTTTTTATTTTTATCATTTAAACTAATTTTACTTAATTCTAATTCCATTAAGAATATGGAATTAAAGATATCATACTCTCGATGATAAAAATACTCAATCATGGAGTATATTACTCCCTCCGTCCCATTAAAGTTGGCCACATTTCCTTTTTGGGCGTCCCACTAAAGTTGGCTACTTTCCTTTTTGGGTAAAAATTACACCAAATTAAACTCTATAATTAATCAACTAATCTACACCTAATTAAACCTATCTTCTACACTCAATTAAAATTTTCTAATTAAATCTAAATCACCTTTATTTAAAAACACACACAAAACACACACTAACACACGCACACAGCCACCCCACCTCCCCCAGCGCCCCACCCTCTTCTCTCTTCTTCTCCGGCAGGTGCCGCCGCCGCCTCCTCTCGCCCCTCCGGCCGCCGTCGTCGTGGTCTTCGCCGCGACCACCGCCGACCCTTTCCCTCTCCCTGGCCTCTGCTCTCTCCCTCTCGCCCCACCCCCTTCTCTCTTCTTCTCCGGCGGGTGCCACCCGCATGGTCGCCGCCGCCTCCTCTCGCCCCTCCGGCCGTCGTCGTCGTCTCAACTATCTCCCTCCCCCAGCGCTGCTCCGCCTCTCCAGTCGACGCTGGCTCTCCAATTTGGGGCTAGGGCTCCGCCTCTCCAATCGGCGCTGCCTCTTCGATTTGGGGCTAGGGCTTTGCCGCCGCCGCCGATTTGCCTCTCCAGGCAGCGCCGCTTCCTTCAGATTTGGAGATTGAGGGGAAATTTTGAATTTTTAGGGTTTGGAGATTGAGGGTGGTGGTTGTTGGCGTCGATGGTGGTGGTGGTGCTCCGGTTGCTAGCGACGGCGAGTTGCTGGCGATGGTGGTGGTGGTGGTGGTTGTTGGCGTCGATGGTGGTGGTGGTTGTTCGGGTATGCGATCCAACGGTGAGGAAGAAGGCGGAGGATGGCGGAATCGTCGAGTTCGAAGCTCGCGGATCGTTGATTCTAGTTTCAGATCTCTTCTCCTTTTCATTTCTTGAAATTTTTGCAAGATTTGGGGTGGTGGTGGTGCTCCGGTTAGAAGATTTTTGGTGGTGCTAGTGATGGTGGAGGATGGCGTGGTGGTGGTGGTGCTCCGGCGCCGGCGACGGCGAGTTGCAGGCGATGGTGGTGGTGGTGGTTGTTGGCAGATTTACTAATTAAACCATTAAGATAAACAAAAGTGATTTAAAAATATGGACCACTTAATTAACTCATAACAATACATTTCTTAATCTCCGTGCCGAAAAGAATGTGGCCAACTTTCTTGGGACGGAGGGAGTATTAATCACCCTCAAAGTAAGCGCCTCATAATTAAACGTAGGGAAAAAGATAAGCAGCAGTGCATCCGTCAGTTTATTATCCTCTGCGAAAAACATCATTACAATGATGATGTCCGAGTAATTAGAGATGCAATAAATTTGTCTAAAACCAGAAGCTGCCACAAGAGAAAGCAGGTCTCCCTACCAACCTGGGCAGCCAGGCGACAACTAATAATTTTTCTATTACAAGCATCTCTAGAGATACGAGGCACCCAACCATACTGTACAACCAATACCGCAGACACCAAGTGATGCTTCTGCTGAGCATGAGCCGACAACGACGACGAACCTACAAATATACAGGCGTACGCCGCCATCCTCCCTCCGCAATGTTTCCATTCTTGTAACTATGGAGACATTACATCATCCGTTGACGAGTTCATCCGGACATCTGTTTCCTCTGTCATCTCCTTGAATTCGCCTAACAGGGAAAAATACAATGCTGAAGTCAAAAGGGCGAGTAAGTATGAGGGCAAAATATGTCGTCTTGGTAATGTAGCGTACGTACCGTGTGTTGAGTCGACTGATGTCGGGGATGTACTCCTCGTCTCATCTGCAGTGTCTGCGATTGCCAATGAATATGTATGAGTGTCCACCAGTAACACGAATCAAAAGATGTTGCTTAGTAAGACCAAGCAGATACAAAAATCTAAGCAAGGGCTTGATATTTGCTCGGATTTAAGAGCTCATGCAAATGCAAAACATCCCTCAGAAATTATTACACATCAAAGTTTTTTCAGTCTACTTTTAACGTTAGAATTCTGGAAAATTTTCATCACGGGGATGTGTAAATCTTAACAGAAGAAAAAGAAAACAAAAAAGAAAATTCTTCTCCGAAAATCTAATTCCGGATCCTTAGAATAAGATTCCATCAAAGTATAATCAGGCAAGTGCTTTTACTTCAATTCAAAACAGTATTGAGGGCCAAAAAAGATTAACAAAAACCAAAAAGATGAATATTTCGTCGGGTAAAGAATACATGGTTGTGAGAACAACTTTCAATGGCGAGTAATCTCAGGCAGATTCAGTTGTGTCGGATTTAAGAGCTCATAAAATATTTATATTTTGTGTTCGTGTGTTGGCCTAGTGGTATAGTGGTTAACGTCTAAGGCTAAAGTTCGAGTCCACCGTCACACGGCACGGCCTTTAAATATTTATTCATCCAACAAAAAAAGAAGAGATTTAAGAGGGAGAGAGATCCTGATATGGAAATCTCGGTACCTGATTTATTGCGCAGTGCCTCCTTGATAGCATCAAAGTTCTTGTAAGTGTAGCCCACAAAGCTCAAATCTTTTGGCGTAAGATGCATCTGTTTGATGTAACACGAGGCACGGGTTAGTTTCACCATCGATTGCCAGATGGCAAGTAAGATTTGGAGAAAATTATATCAAGATCAGAACTAGATATTTCCCACATTGTTCAACAATTTGGGAAATGTGAAAAATAGATTTAATATTTGCAAAGAGCAGCACTACAGACCTTTCTTGAGGGTCCTGAGCCAGACTTTGACGGCGTTGGAGGATCCAGCTGTTCAAATAACAGCATAATCGCATTATATAGTCTTATCCAAAGAAGCAACACCGAAGACGACCATAAATGAAAGATGTCAGACACTAGAATACGAGAATCAGTGCAAGAACATGAGCACAAGTACAATGAAACAGTAATAGACAACATTTAAGAGATGTTATCACGAACACGACATTTAATGTCTTGGCATGAGACTGGTCAAGTGTATCACAGAGATTGGCTCGTGCACATTGTCGGGAGTCTCATCTTTTTAAGGCTATAACATAAAAATGGACTGACAAATCCATGGACTACTACTCTCTATATACATGATCTGATGTTACATCAGCATAGCATAAAACTTTATCAAAATAGAAGGCGTGAAACATAATAAAAGCAAAGAGATCAGTTTGTACTTCATCGAACTTCATAAAATTCCTGGTGTCCAGCTCCCCGTTGACCTCTGGTTTAAATGCTGCTTCCATGTCATATAATTTATCCCAATCAACATCGACGAACCAAGGGTGAGCCTGCATATTAGCTACCGTGTAAATGGAAAGAGGAAGAAGAGCACAAGAAATTCATTTTGGCCAAGTAATACCTTTATCTGAGCTGCACCTCCTGTCCCAAGTCTATGTTCTACGTCACAGAGTAACCTGCATACGAGATCTTTTGCCTCAGGGCTGATTTTGGTATCTTCAGGAAATCTCAGGTGATTTTTCCAATGAACAATCTAGCGATCATAAGTAAATTCCATCAGGAAACAGAACAGTAAACAAAAAGAGGAAACAAAAGGCAAGTAGTAACAACTAACAACTATAAATGAACAATACATGCACAGAATTGCTTGGATAGTGCAGAGGTATACAATGTTTCTTCAATCTTCCCTTCCCTTTTTCTTTTTAAATCACTCCAGCTTGATATTTTTTTAGGAGCCTAGCTGTTAAGATAAAGGATTTTCTTTTGCATTAACTGTTACGGTAAGGGATTTTCTTTATCGCAACAGTTAATGAAACAAGTGAAACGATTACTGTTCTTTCTTGGAGTTACTCTCACAACTCAAGCAAAATAGTTTGTAAAGAGAATGGAACCCTGTAATCCTATTGATTCAAGAATTGCCGCCACATCACATACTTCAGTTAGCAGGCTTTAAAGAATTTGCCAATTGTTGGGAATTCATCTTTTGATGAATTGAAGAAAATAAAGAACATAAGCTATTGCAATGAGGGAATTCTAGATGTATGTTGCTCTCAGTTTCACAAAGGCAACGCAGTAGACTGGATGACAGTCCAGTGCACGATATAACCGACACACTTTTCTTTTTCTATTTTTCTTTGAGAAACTGAGAGAAACATACATCTAGAACTCCCTCATTGCAAATCTGGCAATAGCCACACATAACACTAATGGGTTTTGCACAGCTAGATGGCCACTTAAAAATGAAGAAGAAAACAAATTTATAAGCATGTACCTTCCGGCAAGTCGTCATAGGATCATCCGCATAAAACGGAGGATAGCCAACGAGCATCTCATACATGATTGCACCCAGTGACCACCTGCAAATATATGTGGTAATTCAATAGGTAAGCTATGAACAAGTCAGAAGAAAACTTGTTATATTAGGTATCTACAGCTTCGGGTAATGCAGTAACGAGAAAGCTAGTGGTTGCATTGGAAACAACACATCAATATCAACATAAACCAACTCTCATGGTTGGACACTACACGAATGATAAAGCATAACAATAAATGGAAGAGTAGAGGGGGTAAGTGTTGCTGGGACGAGCTTGAACTTACCAGTCGCACTCCATGCTATATCCTTTCTTCAACAGCACTTCTGGAGCAATATAGTCAGGTGTACCAACAGTTGAAAATGCCTTCAAAGACAGTGAAGATGATTAAGTTATTAGAAACTAAACTCCAACTGTGACAGCATGCTTTGCAATGGAAAAAGAATGTAAATAGAGAGCTTAAATCTCTGTTGCCAATGTTATGCTGTTTTTTGCAATAAATCATACATCCCCTGAAGAACAAGTTCCTGGAGAAGGAAAACCAAAAATCACATCTGCGATCGCTTACCAACTTTCTTCTGTTCATCTGCCAGTGCTGAAGTTGTTCGCGAGGGCTTCTCCAACTACTAACATTCGCAGCATCAGGAAAACGGCCATCAATGTCCATTGGTTCCCTTATGTTTTCATCATCCAATTCTTCGTTCTCGTTCACCGTGGATAAAGTCCTACAATCAAGGGGCTTGCATAGACCAAAATCTGATAGCTTCATGTGACCATTCTTATCAAGAAGAAGGTTGTCTGGTTTTATATCCCTAAGGACAAAACAAAAAAGGGGGTTAGAAGGATAAACCTTTTTACAACAAAAAATTGTATCAAATGAAACAATTGCTTGTATGACATGTATCACACAAACCTGTGAATATAATTATGTTTGTGAATTGATTCAATTGCCAGCACACTTTGAGCAATGTAAAATTTAGCCACATTTTCAGACAATGTATCTTCTCTCATCAACAGAGTCATCATGTCACCGCCAGGGAGATATTCCATGATAAGATATAAATACTCGGGATCTTGAAAAGAGTAGTACAATTTAACTATACAGTGGCTGCCCACTTCTGCCAATAGGTTCCTTTCTGCTCTTACATGTTCCACCTGTGGAACATAAATAACATTTCACAGGACATAAGGACCTGCTAATGGACAAGCGTCTCCTAAAATTTCATAAAAAGTTATTTGAAATAACTCATTCGGATGGGAAGAAATTCAAATTATGCAAGTGTTAAAACATTAAGAAAGGACAAAACAATATATCTAGTTGCAAAGAAACAACAAAATTCTTCAAGGAAAGAAAAAGGAAAAAGAGGGGAAACAAAATAAAATAAATGAATGACACATTGGCTAAGCATGTATACACACTTCAGTGGTTTCACAAACACCAGATATGATAAAAGCCACAGAAAATTGTAATCAACGGATTCATTCAGTTCTGCAGTCTATCAGCATGAGAATGGTAATAACATTTGATGTCCAAACCAAAGCACACAAACAAGCATATGAAACCCGTAATTAGGAGACTGCATGAACAGTTCAGAGGAGTTTCATAGCTGTATTTGAAGTGTGTTTGGACTTTTTCATAGGTTTAGGGGGCGTTGTTATGATTATGCTGGGTTTCTTGTATTTTCCCGCACTCGTTTCTTTTCCACCCTCCACTCCTTAGCAAATGCAGATTTTTCACGTTTTAGGAAAGGTACAGCTTAGGAAAAGGTTCTGCATGCTTGATCAATGCTTTTTACCTGTCCTCTTGAGACCATTTCAGATTTCTTCAACTTCTTCATGGCATAAATATTCCCAGATTTTTTCTCCCGGCATAGTCGGACCTAAAGTATCAAATCTATCAGAATCATATAAAGCAATTACAAAAAATAGACCCACGAGAAAAAAAATTCAGATTATGGGAACAAATTAGAATAAGGCGTGCAAAAACATGCATTTATGTGTTTGAGTATATTGGAAATTGAAAATGAAGAGGTTTTATATCCAAGAATGGCACCAACCTCTCCAAAGGCTCCACGTCCAATGATAGTAAGAAGCTCAAAATCATCTACACATATCTTGTTCCTTCTCAATCTCATGAACTCAGTCTCTTTCCTTTCCAAATCTTTGATCAAATTTATTCGTTCCTCTTTGGGCACATCTGAAGAGGCCAACTTCCTTTCTAGTATCCACCTCCTGGAGCCATATGTATATATATCAGCATTAAAGTCAAATGTAGCTCAAAAGTATGTAACACTAAAGGCAATCTAAACTTGCAGTTGCAGATGTAAAAATTGGCTTGAAATATCTTTGCAAAGAAGATATAGCAGAAATTTTTACATGAGTCTCACTATGATCATATAGAGGACATGTATGTTGATGAAAGAGAAGTTTCTTTTCCAGGTGAATAACTGAACAATACAAATTTTGCATGCTCACAGTGCTGAAAGACCAGAACTGCCGATACTTGAGTTTCCTCTTCCTTTAAAAGGCATCTGACTTTCACTAAAACCAAAATTTTGAAAGAACACGGAAACACATATTGTACCAAGAATTCCAAAATCACAGCTAACCTCCCCATCCAGCATCATACTTTTAGTATTCAAAATAAGTGCTGGCAAGTATACTGCCTTTAAATTCTTAGAAACACTCCAATGGTTCTAAAAAACAGCACCAATTGTATCACTAGGCTAATCCGCCAGTCGGGATTCGGATAACTTTCTGCTGAATATAGAAACAAATCATGGAAGGTTTTCCGGCCACAAGTTCCAACATATTCTCTCTCTCTCTCTCTCTCTCTCTCTCTCTCTCTCTCTCTCTCTCTCTCTCTCTCTCTCTCTCCACCATGTTGGATGTGGCAAACAATGTTTTTCATCTTTGTAGCACTCAGTGCATCTCTCTCTCTCTCCACACCAAGTTGACCTCTTTCAAGGAGTGGCAACAAATTTTTTACGTCTTTGTAGCGCTCAGTGTACAAAGGAAAGAAAGCAAGCAACTTCATTACTTGCACAATCAAAAAAATCCGCAAACAACACTGAGCATTTTGAATGAATCTTCGGCAATGATTCATCCACCACAAACATAGCAGCTTTTGGTAGCCATAAGTTCAAAACTGGCATTATCACATTCCCATTTCCCACACTACCACCCAAAGAAAAGAACCTTATAAACTTAACCGTGTATCAAATCCAGACAAAAGTTCTTCTAATTCGACATCAAATTCACTTTACACTATAAAACATAAAACACTAATATTGGAAACCAAAAAAAGGCAACCTAATTAACAGATAAAAACCTAAATTTGCAGAATAATTAGTCCGCCAAATCCAACACTAGATCTCGAAAACCACGGAGTTCATCGCAGCTCGAAATAATCAATTCATCACCACTTACCTACATTTCTAAGCGCTGAATATGCAAAACAGTAAAAAAAAAAAAAAAAAAAAAAAGCAAACGATTCGTCATTTCTCCACATCAGTATTCGAGCAATACCTCTCTTTCCGCTCCTGTATGCTTTTCATCTGATTTTTGTAGTGATTCTCGATGTACTTTTTAGCTGCTGCCACTTTCTCCATAGTCAAACTCGAACCTAGAATTTCTTCTTCGCCGATGTTGTCGTTGCTCTTCTCCTCCTCCATTCTCGCCTCCTCTCTCTCTCTCTCTGAGAATTTGTCTACTTCGATTACATAAACATACAGTTAGGCCGTGTTTGGTAGAGCATATGAGACCTAGATAGTATAGGCATATGCAGTATACTAACTGTGTTGGAGAGGAAAGAAAGCGCCAAGTGGGGGAGAAAGAAGAGAGCGTTGCGGTGAAGCGTCGACACTTCGCCGCGATTATTCAGATCGAGGAGCGGCGGGGAGTTGGGGGGGTTTCAGTGGGGGAGAAGAGAACGGGGGGGGGGGGGGGGGGGGGGGGGGGTTTGCGGGGTTAGTGAGACTGTGACAGGAGAGAAAGACGAGAGAGGGTGTGTGAGTGTGACTGTGTTTCTATTTGACCGTACGGTGTCGTTTTGGCTCAATTTTTTCGGACAGGACTTTCTACTTTATTACAACGCACATTCTTTTGAAGTCCGTGCATCTCGTTGCCGGTCGGCTTTATTTTACTGACAAATTTTTTACTGCTCTCTTAATATAAGGGTTTATTACTTTTCGGTGCGATTATTTAAAAAAACTAATTAATAAATAAAAATAATCATAATTTTTTATATAAGAATGTGATTTTAATTTTTTAGAACATGTCATCAATAATGAAATAGATGAAAAAAAGATTAATCATTATCAATGAAACGGATAGAATATGATTTATTTAGAGCCATTTTTACGAGAAAAAAAAGTATACAAAACATAATTTATACTCCCTTCGTCCCACTATAACTGAGACACTTTCTATTTTGGGTGTTCCACCATAAGTGAGACTATATATTTTATTTTTGGATAAAATTTTTACCCTTTAAACACCTTTTCACTTTTTCACCTACACACAAAATACACATTTCTTAATTCTCGTGCTAAGAAAAAAAGGTTTCACTTATAGTGGGACGGATGGAGTAAATTTGATGAGTTATGGCCACACTAGAGGAGGACAACTAATATCTATCGAAAGACATTAGTGAGATTCTTTAAGTGGCTAGAGATAACTTTTAATTTGTACAATTTAATGTATCGTTCGACTAATTAAGTGGAGAGATGGTCGGGGAGGAGAGGGTGAGAATGGGGGTAAATTTTTTTGATCTTTTGAGAAATGAGAGTTATTTGGGATGATTAAGGAAAAATAAATGTTAATTAGTATTTTAAATTGCTTAATTTTTGTTAAAAAATGAAATGACTCAAGCTTCACGGGACAGTCCTAAAAGAAATTCGACTCAAACTTGGTGGGACGGAGGGAGTAATATTTTTTTCGTTCAAAAAAACTTATAAATTTAATTTGGTTCACTTAAGATCCATTCATAAATATTGAATGATATTTATAAAATGATTGTTGAATATAAGATTATAGATAAATAAGTTGAGTAGATGAAGTTATTTTTTCAGAAGCTTATAAGTTGATGGAGCTTATTTTCACAACTTCTAAGTTGTTTTTAAACTTATTTTGTTACACTTTGAATGAGCTTATAAATCAATTTGGTGAGTCTCATTTTTCACTTTATATATATATCTCACAATATTTTCTTAAAACTCGTGCCCTCCCATCAACATCATAATTATTATGGATGGAATTAGTATACTTTAAAAATATTTAAAATTCAATTTTTTTTATCAGGATTTAAAAATTCAAAATAAATTAAATTAAACAATCATGTAAACTTTTTTGAAATGAAAAAATGACATCTACTTAATTTTTTTTAGGCTTAATTGTAGTTTATGGCCCGAACTTTTGAGCCATTTGTAAATATGGCCCGAACTTTGAAAAATATAAAAAAATAGCCTGAACTTTGAATTCATTTGTAAAAATGGCCCGGACTTTAAAAATATAGAAAAATGGCATGACCTTTGTAGTCATTTGTAAAAATGGCCTGAACTTTAAAGTCATTTGTAAAAATGATATGAACTTTAAAAAATACAAAAAAATGACATGAACTTTGAAATCATTTGTAAAAAAAGCCAAATTTTAAAGCCATTTGTAAAAATAACACGAATTTAAAAAAAATACAAAAATAATTTGAATTTTGAAAATTTGTAAAAATGGTCTGAACTTAAAAAAAATACAAAAAAAAAATTTGAATCATGAAGATTTGTAAAAATGACCTGAATTTAAAAAAATCTAAAATGGCTCAATCTTTCATAAATACAAAATCTAAAATGACCTGAAAAGTATGTGAAAATTCTCTGTCTGTGCGTAATATTAATTTTATGCACTCGAAGTTTAAAAAATCCGTGTTGTCAATAATATTTTACGAGAGAAAAATTATTTGTATGAGATTAAAATTCTTATGATAAGAGAATTAATTATCATACTTTATTATAAATATTCCAAGTGATTTATAATTTTCATATAATTTTCACGTCAATGTCGGACTTTCCACGTTGTCATAATTTGATTCCGAAAGTGTAAGCTCATGCCATTTTTATACATTTGATAAAAATTGAGTCACTTTTTGTATTAATATAGTTCGTGCCGTTTTTACAAATGACTTCAAAATTCATGTCATTTTTTTGTATTTTTTAAAGTTAATGTCATTTTTACAAATGACTTCAAAGTTCAGGCCATTTTTACAAATGATTTCAAAGTTCAGGCTATTTTTTTGTATTTTTCAAAGTTCAGGCAATTTTTGCAAATGATTTCAAAGTTTAGGCTATTTTTTTATATTTTTTAAAGTTCGGGCCATATTTACAAATGACTCCAAAGTTCGGGCCATAAACTACAATTAACCCCTTTTTTTAACCAACAAATGAAGAATAAAATAAAATAAAGTTCAATAAAGATAAAAATGAGAAAGAATAAAAATTAATTTAATATTTATATTAAATTAAGGATATTTTCTTAATATTTAATTTAATATTTATATTGAATATTTTCATGAATTGAAAGTAACAATTTTTTGGAAATAATTAAATAGAAAAAATAAAACATTTGATGGGAAAATTGAGAGGATAGGAAATTTTTTGACGTTTAAAACTCGTTTAAATATATATATATATATATATGAGCTATAGTGAAAACACTTCTTAAAATATAAATATAAACGTTTTTTAATGTACGAATTTTATCCAATAGGGTTACGAATTCATCCAACATGGTTACGAATTGTGAAAAATAAATTTTTGCTACCTTTGAGATTCGAACCCAGGACCACGAATTCATCCAACAAGGTTACGAATCAACCGTAGATCTTGATGATCTAAGGGCTGAAAATTGTTTATATTTTATATTTTAAGAAGTGTTTTTATTTTAGCCATCCCATATATATATATATATATATATATATATATATATATATATATAGGGTAGGGTTAATATAAAAACCTCTCTTAAGATGAAAACTAGGAACCAATTTAAAGCCATTGATTTAAATAAAATAGAGGACTGGGATTAAACTACAGATGCACAATTTCGATTGTATAGATGCACAGTTTCAATTGCATAGATGCACAATTTCGATTTGCTTGAGTATTTTGCATTGTTGGTTTCAATTGCATAAATTGCATATTTTTTAAGTGCACAGTAAAATATAATAGATGCACAGTTTCTTTTGTTGACTAAATCCTAACCATTAGATCTAATATTTAAAAGGTCAAGATTAAGTTTCTAGTTCTCATTTTAAGAGAGGTTTTTATTAGAACCTCTTCCTATATATATATATATATATATATATATATATATATACTTTCTCCATTTTATAAAAGTGTGCATAATTATTGGTGACATGAGTTTTAATAAATGTTAAATGAATGTGTTATTCCCTCCTATTCATTATTTAAGTCGTTTTGTGTCATTTATTTTTTGTAAATTATTTGACGCTTTGGAATACACTTTCAAAGTTAACCTTATTAATTAGAGTAATTTATTAACTTTGAGTACCTTGCTGAGAATTAACATAGCCAACAATAGCGTGTATTGGTTAAACGGTAAGAGATTAATGCTTGAAGTCAAAGGTCTTGAGTTCGAGTCTACTGTGGCGCTGCCTTTAAATTACGATTCATTTTCATTGTTAAACCAAACACTTAATAAAAGTGATAATTTTTTAAGGTTAATAAAAATAATAGTTATTGTTATCATTTTATTACTATTTTATTTGATTTCATTACCACTGAACGAGCAATAAAGACGTAGTACAGTGAAAAGACTAATTGGAATAGCATATTATTAAAGTTAATACTGATAAAAAATTAAATTATTAATATATGTGTTATAACTTATAACTTAGAACGATGTATATTATGAATAGGAGGAAGTATTAATGGAAAAAAAAGGGCTTAATGTTATAGTGGAACTGTGGAAGAAGGAAAATATACATTCTTGTGAATTGTACGAAAATGATAAAAAGTACACATTTTTATTGAACGAAGAGAATATTATTTATATAAAATTTTTCACTATTAATAGTCTTAACAACTTTGTTAATAGTAACTTTTATTTAAAACTTGGTATTTTATGAATAAATATTGGGGACAAATAGAGTAAAATTTAATATTCCGCTTGAATATTAAATCGAAAACTTCATTAATTTTCTCTAACCAAAGATAAAACATAAAACCCTATTTTGAAACAAAATTCATCACAATTCTTTTCCTTAAAATGGGGGATCCTTACTGGCGATATCCCGGCGCCGGAGGTCGTCCGTCATCATCGGAGATAGGTATGCACCCTTGCCTTTGTTGCAATTTCTGAAATTTACAGCATACCTTAACTTTGAATTCGGTGATTTGCTCAACTGCAGCTACTGTATATACGAACATTTGCACATGAATTTCCGTAACTCTATGCTGTTAAAGGGCTTTTAATTTGTCCAGATATTGGATTATTCGAGCTCATTATCATTATGAGTCATTATGTAGCGTTGAAGATAGTTTGATTATTGGTACCTGCCGTGGAAGTCTGGGTTGCTGTGGACCTGTGGTGTTTGTTGAGTGAATTGGGGGAAGGGGAAATAAATATGGATTACGACGAATTCATGTGGTGATAATAGTGAGGTGTTACTGCTTAGTTAAGTTTAAATAAATGATTTTAGAGTGGATTGGAGATATGAACATGGTTTAGGACGAATTCATGTACATTTTCACTTTTCAGATAAGAATTTGATAATAGTGAGGTGTATGTTAAGTTCAAAACAAAAGATTTTAGAGTGGATTGATTGCAGAGGGACGTTAGAGAGTAGGCTTTTGGCTGCATTGCGCCTTTGTACTTTTGGGAGAGCACAACCAAGAAATTCGTGCTTACTTAAAATTATGTTAGTCGATAACTTTGAACTGCATTGACCAGTTTCTTCAAATTTGTCACCGATTCTGTCCACTGAGATTCAAAAGACCTTGCACAGCTCTTCATGGTTGAAGCGCATCTTTTTACATTCATTTGTTCCAGCTTCAGTATAAATGCTAATCACAAGTTCTCCTTGTTGAATATTTTTCCTCGTTGTTTCTCACGATTTCTTGCTATCTTGTTCCGATCCAAAGTGCAATATCTATTTGAACATCTTTAAGAAGAGAAAATATTAAAGGTGTGGAGTAGAAGAATATTTGTGAAAAATATTCAAGAACAATTTAATTTAACCTTTGAAAGATGAAATGTGAATGAAGAGCTTGCATATCTTTTAGAGCAAAGTACACAGACCAGGGGGAATTGGTTCGAAAGGAGTCATATAATTATGAAGAATTTACTTATTTGAAAGTATAAATTTCTTATAAGTGCCCTCAACTTTTGGATCACATGACTTCGCATATAGGTGATTTAGAGAATGGAAGCCCTGGTAGCAACAATAATCCTTGACTTATATATTATCTACCATAGCCGGTTTCATTGCAGAAGTTACCACACTTGGAATTTGTAATATGTACTTGAACTTTGTAAATAGCGGACCTCATAAAGTTCCTCTGCTCTCAATATTTCTTTCCTTATGTGGTTTAGTTATATCTTGAGGTCTCATAGTTATATAGTCTGCTGCAACAGGACACGTACCTCAGGCAACTTTTCCAGGCTACTTGTCGTCTGAACCTCAGGCAACTTTTCCAGGTTACTTGTCGTCTGAAACATCAACTCTCGCCAATTATAATACGTATAGCTCCGTTGATCCACGGACTGCTTCCTCAGATTTTTTACATAAAGATGTGAGTTTCATCTCTTATACATCTGTGCACATATCGATCCAATTGTTGAACAAATGGTACCTTTTCTTTTTTGGTTTTGGATTTAGATCATATCATCCCGCTCTGGGGCATATGGCATAGATGACATTCCTAGTGTCCGTGCTGAACCGGATATCACTGGATTGGTTGCTGGAGCTAGCTACAGAGGCTACCCATCTTCTTATGAGGATCCTAATGTGTCAGTTCGCCAGAGAGATGTTGCTTCAGGGATCAACGCTGTAAATCCTGATGTTGGTTATGACAAGCCCAGTTCCATAACAAGGACTGATGGCAATACTGTTCCTGCAGCAGAATCAAACATTCTGTTTATTGACGGGCTTCCAACTGACTGTACAAGAAGAGAAATAGGACGTATCCTTGATAGTTTTCGCTTGTCTTTCTTAGAGTGGCTTCCCCCCCTCCCCCCCCCTCCCGAGATTCAGAATGCTACTTAGGCATTTTTTGCCAGGATTATGGAGTTGTACATGCAGACATAAGAAGTAAGAGATAAAGAACCCGTAGGGGATCCATGTCATCTTCTCGGCTTTATAACTGTTACATTCTGAATTTTATTCCTTGACTTGCACTTAGATCTTTTTCGGCCGTTTATTGGATTCAGGGAAATTAGACTGGTTCATAAGGAGCCCAGACGTGTAAGTACAACTTTTTCTTAAATTAAATCAATACTTTTCCTGGATCAGTCATTTTTATGCTACACCTGATAATATGCATCATGTAGTGTGCCTGTTATTTAAACTGACAACATCATAATTTGTATTCGAATCACCCTCTGCACCAAGCACAGCTTACAATAAGTGAATGGTGGTATGCAATACTGAATTTTGAATAAAATATGTAAAATGAGATGCTAATATTCTGTATGGTACTTGCATACATTCTTGCACTATCCTGATCGAGAAATCATTGTGTAAAAATGTTCTGCTTGTGGCAAGGTTTAGTGGAAAAATTTGTACTTGACAGTTACGATGGGAGTGTTATTGATACTAGTCAGTGGCTATCATGAGCTAAGTTCTTGTCGAATTCGTTATCTTCTTCCGGTGCTACATTTTGGGATGCATCAATATTAATTTCTCTTCTCACCTGAACCAAAACTTTCTGTGTGCAGCGGGGAGACAAGGCCATGGTGCTGTGTTTCGTCGAGTTCACCGATGCAAAGTGTGCTGTTACTGCTATGGAAGCCCTACAAGGTTTCATCTTCATCTCTCCCTCTTTTCAGTTTTCACCACCAACACATCCCACCTTTTTG
Organism: Salvia miltiorrhiza; assembly: GCF_028751815.1. NCBI lineage: Eukaryota > Viridiplantae > Streptophyta > Magnoliopsida > Lamiales > Lamiaceae > Salvia > Salvia miltiorrhiza. Next base: position 57,066,749 of record NC_080393.1, read on the forward strand.
GATAATTTACCTGTTGCAGCCTACCAACACAAAATAGGTTTTTGATCTCACGTTCATATATAATGTCCCATTACGATCAAGCCTCTAAAAACGCAGGTTACAAGTTCGATGACAAGAAACCAGAAGCCCCTCTTCTGAGGATTCACTTTGCTCATTTTCCTTTCCACCTACCAACCGATCGAGATGACCCCCGAGCCGGAGTTCCACGGTGACAATCAAGGCAAAGCCCCATCCGACGACAAATAGGGTAAGTACTGTAGGATCTCTTCCGTCGTGTTTTGATTAAGAAGCCATTGTGAATCCACCACTTCTCTGTTCCAAATGCATCATGGGTTGGCTGATCTAGAAAATGATAAATTATATAACCATCTATTCCTCTTTATGCGTTGTTGCATCAAGAAAGTTCTATCTGCCTATGATCACCAACAGTATTTGGATAAATATATATATATATATATATGTATCACAATTGGAGAGATTATTAATTATTTTGCCAAGAAACTTGGATGCTTCTTGTAGCTTTTGCTCTTGCATTTCAAGAATTCATCTCAAAGAATGGATTTTTATGGTGTGAAAGTGATTTCATACTTTTTGTTTGCCCTTTTAGACTTTCTTTGTCATTAATGTGACATGTGCGCAGAGCCAACTTTGTTTCAACCTTTTTCTGTAGGGACCAAAGAATTGGGATTATCCGAAAACAACAAATCTACCCTAAATTTTAACCTGAAATACAACTAGCAAATATCACATGCTATCAACATCCAATCGACAGCTTTTAATAAATTTTGCGATGCCACTTTGTGTGAACACAAATTTATGTATATAAAACGACACCGACTTGGCACTTTAGTGATGAGTTTGTGACCCATGTTTTTAAAAAAATGTCTTTTCAAAAAGATTTAACATTTTAATAACCCTCAATTTTCATTTTTTCAAAATATCCAATTTTGATTGCACAACCTCTCAAAATAGCTTGTTAATAGCACTACACATACCACATACTCCCTCACTCCATGGAAAAAAAGTCTCATTATCATGTCGAATATAAGTTTTAATAAGGTTGTTATTAGTAAAATGTTAGAGTGCGTTCTCTTTGGTTGTAAATTTATCATGGAAAAATTAGGGATAAGTCAAATTTCACCATTAAAATTTTTCCTTTCTTTTCCCACATTTCCTACAAAATAGAATTTGACCCTTACTTATTCCTCATTTTCACTAGAAAGAAGGGATAATATTATCTCTCCATTTTTGGTGTGATAATATTATCTCTCTTTTGTAGTGAAAGTGAGGAATATGTAAGAGTTAAATTCTATTTTGTAGGAAATGAGGAAAAAGAAAGAAATGATTTAAAGGGTGAAATTTTGTTTATCCTTCTTTTTCCCATGATACATTTACAACCAAAGAGAACGCACCCTAAGTAGAATTTGTAGGAGTAATGTTAGTACAAAAAAGTACAATAAGGATACATTATTAGTTAAAAAATGAAACAAAAATATAATTTATAGTTAAATATAAGAAAGAAGGTACGATATGATAGCTCAAAAAGTAAAATAATTTTTTTTTTTAAGAGAATAAGTGAAATTCTTTTTCATGGACAAATGGAGTATTTTATATTAGCCTATAAGGCAGAGATGAAGCAAAAATAGATAGCATACATGACTAGAATTGGGTAACAATAACATATTTAATTGTGTGCATGTATGTGCATGTCTACTGTTGTTATATGAATTGACACTTCAGTGATGTCAATAAAAACTTATGCACAAAATGATATATGTAGCCATAATCTTCATATAGTATATCCTACACAAACATCTACAACCACTAACTAAAAGTGTACATCAATGCAAACAAAGAAACATTCCCGAACTACATTAGTCTCCTTTATGTGTGTGTATATATGTATGACTCAAATTCTACAAGCCAAATAAACCACTAATTATGGACAAGGGCAAAGCAAAAGCACCCTTGAGATAAAATCCAAGCCTACATTGGATATGCCACTTTAATGATGTCAACAGGAATTCTCAAAAAAATGATGTCAACAGGAATTAGGACTAATCATGACATGTATCTTTAACTTTTAGCATTTTTGAAAAAATATTATTCCCTCCGAAAAATTTGTCACATTATGAACGTCACGTCATGAATTTTTATAAAATGTGAGTGGAGTAGTTACCGGGCTAAAGGTTCTACTTAAAGTCCACATTTGATTGAGTATTTTTAGAGGTTGGAAAGTGATTCAATTAATTGAATTCATTACTTATTGTTTGGTTTGGGTAATGAGTTAACATTTACCCTTACTTGAAGGTAACCCAATCATCTAATTTGTTACCCCTCAAAATAGAGGGGAAACAGAAGAAAATGAATTTCTTACTACTGATTCTTTTTCATTGTTAAACCAAACACTCAATAAAAGTAATTGTTATTGTTATCATTTCACTCCTTTATTTGATTCCATTCCCTTTTCATTACTCTACTTGAACCAAACGAGTACTAATTATAAATGGAGCTGTGTTAGCCCTACTATTATACTCCCTTCGTCCCACCTATCTTGAGACAATTTTTATTTTGGGCGTCTCATCTATTTTGAGACATTTCCTTATTTGACAAAAGTTTTATTTTCTATTCATCTTTTCACTTTTTTCTCTAAACACAAAATACTTGTGCTTTCTTAATTCTCGTGCCAAAATAAAGGTCTCAAAGATAACCGGGACGAAATGAATAAATAGAAGTGGTAATTTTTAAAGAAAATTGTGGCAATTTTTTTGTGAACGGATGAAGTATAATTTTACATGTTTTCACTTCAAAAACTTTCAACTTTTAAACATACTTCCTCCATCCACAAAAACTTTAATGTGGTTTGGAAGGTACAAATTTTAATAAATAGTTTAGAGATATGTATAATGTGACAAAAAAAGCCCACAAAATTGATGTATTAAAGAATTACTAGTTTTTATTAAGTGCAATGATGTTTAAAATATAAGTGGCAGTTTTCAAAAAAGGAAAAACTACAATTTTTGTGAACGGATAAAAATAATAGTAACAGTACAATTTTCGTGAAAGAGAGAATATGATTTATATTGCGCCATACAAAATTTGACGACTGAATATTGAGCTCCTTACCGGATTCTTAGCTGGTTTCTCGAGGTTCAAGATTTTTTCTGCAATTTTATACTCCCTCCGTCCCGCGAGTCTTGACACGTTTGGGTTCGGCACGGGAATTAAGGAGTTGTAGATTAGTGTTTTAAGTGTGTAATTAATAAAGTATAAAATTGATAAAGTAGGAGAGAGAAGGTAATAAAGGTGATAAAGTAGGAGAAAGAATATAATAAAGGTGATAAAGTAGGAGAGAGAAGGTAATAATTATTGCCAAAAAAGAAAACGTGTCAAGATTCGTGGGACGGCCCAAAAAGGAAAACGTGTCAAGACTCGTGGGACGGAGGGAGTATTAAATACTGCATATTCTCACTATACGACTCATTATTCCATCGTTGGATTCTATACAGTATAACATATGGATTTTTAAAGTGAAAACAAAAGTTTGAATTCTATAAGGCGGGACCTAAATTTTGAGGGATTTTGAAGCGAAAACAAGATTTTGAGACATATTTGGACAAACACTAAAGTTGAAGACACAAACTATAATTAACCTTTAAAACTATGTACAAAATTATATAGGTAACATAATTAATCTTCATTTAGATCCTACACATACATCTACACAAACTAAAAATATCAAATCTTTGCAGTGTATAGCAATGCAATGAAAGAATCATTCCTGAACTACATTAGTCTCTTCTCTTCTCTGTGTATATGACTCAATTCTACGAATCCAAATAAACCACCAATTTCTGCACAAGGGAGGAAAGCAAAAGCACCCTTGCAACCCTTGCAACACATGTATAAACAAAGTTTTCCCAAAGCAACACAAATTGTATAAACAACCATCATCACATCACCTTCACGAATCAAGAGAGGAAGGAGGTGCCGGCGTGGTTGTGGTGCAGCAGGTTATGCGCGATGGCGTCCCTCGCCTTCATCGCCCCGGCCGACCTCAGCCCTATCTCCGGCACCATCTCATCGTCGAAGATCTCAAACTTGGCCAACTCCTCCAATCCCTCCTCCCTCATCTCGCATATGTTGTGCAGCACGCAGCAAGCCCCGAGCACCACGGGCAGGTCCTGCAGCTTCACCTCCGTCCGCTTCTGCAGGCACCCCCACCGCGTCTTGAGCCTCGCGAACGCCTCCTTGGCGCAGCGCTGCACCTCCGCGATCTTCTCGTTGAAGGCGTGCTGCGTCCACGTCAGGTGCTGGTGCGTGTAGGGCACCAGCACCCAATCCATCAAAGGGTAGCCCGAGCCCCCGACGATCCACACGTTGTAGAACCCGGCGTTGGCGCGCTGGTAGAGCGTCGACTTCTCCAGCACCTGATCGTCCGGCATTGAGCCGGGGTAGCCGATGCAGACGTCGGTGAAGACGCCCCGCGGATCGACCACGCCCTGCACCGTGATGGAGTAGGAGGTCTTCTGGTTCCTCTCCGTGTGCCTGCGGTTGAAGTAGGCCGCCACGCTGTTTTTGGGGGCGATGATCGGAATGTGGGTGGTGTACATTGATCCGACGACGTTTGGGATGCCGGAGACCGCCTCGAATTCGGCCTTGAGCTTGCTCAGCCCCTCGTCGTCCGGCCACCGGAGGAATTTAGGCATCAACACGTTCCGAATTGCGGAGCAGACCTCGAGGACTAGCTTGTGGCAAGTCGAAATCCCTAATCCGAATTTCTTCGAGACGAGGCGGAGCGGCTCGCCGGTGGCGAGCCGCCACACGCACACGGCGACGCGCTGCCGGACGGGGACGGCGTCCCGCAGCATCGTGTTCTCCTTCGACACGACGGAGCTCAGCTCATTGCATATGAAATCGAATGTTTCCTTCCCCATCCTAAACGCCTTTTTGAATTCCTCATCGGGGAATTCAGGACTGTTGCATTGCTCCCACCAATCCTTGGACCGGTTCCTCACCCAGAGGCGCCGCTGCGGCTGCGCCGCAGCGACGGATTTCTCGCCTTCCTCGACGTCGTCGGCGGAGGCGACCGCAATTGCGGCGGCGGAGAAGGAATTCGCCTTGGATTTGCGGCGGCGCGCGCCGTCGGCGCGCTCATCGGCGCGGTGGAGATCCTCCGATTTGGCGGAGTAATCCAACATCTCTCGCTTTCTCTCTCTATGAATCTCCTCATACCTAATTATCTCTTCCTGATTCGATTTCTCCACATCTTCGAGATCGTCCTTTTCCTGATCCTGCAGCAGAGTTAAGGAGGTGATGATCTCGTTGAGGCCTTTGACTTTCACTTGCTTCTCATCAACCGCATCGAGATTTCCGGCGGCGTCGGCTGAAGTCTCTTTCCTCCTCCGCTTCCGCTGCTGCTGCTGATTCTGCTGCTTGCCTTCGTTCATCTGAAACTGAGAGCGCGGGAAGAGGTCCAAGGCTAGGCGGAAAGAAGAGCAATCGGGATGTTGGTTGGCGGAAGGAAGCTTCATATACATGCGCGTGCCATGTGCTCGACGAAATGCGTGAACCGGAAATGTGAACGCGGCGGAGAATGTCAACACTAATGAAAATTGCGGCTTTTGGAAAACTGGGGTCGGCTTAAATGCGCAGAGGAAAAGTTGCGCGATTGGTGTGAACGCAGCTTCGGGATTGAGGAAGTTGCGAGGCGGCGATGAGAGAGAAAGAAGAGAGAGAGAGAGAGAGAGAGAGATTTGGTCAAAGACGGTGCAGAGAGTTGAGAAATGTGCCTACGCGTCTCTGATTCATTATTTTTTTCTTTTGTCTTTCTTTATAACGGCCTCTTTTTGTTTTATTTATTTTTGTTTTAAAAAAAACACTTTGTGGAGATAATTGAGATATTTGTTTTTGTTTTTGTTTTTGTTTTTGTTTTTTAGACCACGATTGAGATATTTCTTGGTTTGATTTTATAAAAGGTTATTGGTGTTAAATTACATTAATTAATTTTGGCTGGTTTTATCACGATTGTCACTTTCACAAAGATTAATTTTTCTGCCAGAGATATCTAATGGATGTGGAAAAATAATTGTATGCAGACGGAATCACTACCTACACAAAAATAAAAAAAAGTGAGAAAACTATCAGCCCACAAGTGAGATTGAACCCAAGATCTTCTCAACTTTTTGCAAAAATTAAAATTAATATTGGAATTCAACGGAATAAATTTTCATAACTAAAATGACGTTCTTTTGGTTAGAGCAAAATTAAGTCAAATTCAATTCATGTGATTTGTGCCATATCGATTTTATTTTGAATGAAAATCTTTATTATGATAAAAATTACAACAATTATTAAATTTACAGTATGCTTTTATACCAGTTCTAAAGTTAGTGTAGTTCAATATACCATAAATTTTCATATTAAACGACGTTGTTTGCGGTTGGAATAATGTTACGTCGAATCCAATTCACACGGTTTATGTTATGCTGGCTTTATTTTGAATGAAAATCTCTATCACGATAACAAAAAATTACAATAATTGTTAAGTTTAGTATATTTTTATACCAAATTTAAAATTAGTGTACTAAATTAAAAATCAATTAAAGTTAGTATGTTTTAAGTTTTTAACGTTAATAAACCTTTATAAAATGAATATCTATCTATAGAATCTATTTGTGTTTTGTTATTGATTATCAATATTATGTCTATGCAAGTACTGATGTAGGTGGCTATTGAATTGGGTTCTATCTGTTTTTGGAGTATAAGTTTGGTCTTTTAAATTTGCTTAGTTACATATGGAAAATGTGGTGGAAATTGTGATTAGAATGTGCTAATATTTATGGTCCACTTTTCATTTTTTTAAATGATAAATTTGCAGAAAAAGTAAAGAAGAAAATAAAAGCCCCACATTAGGACTAAAGAGTCTAAAGTCATAAGAGTTAAGACGGTTGTTTATTTTCTTTCTTTTTTCGTTTAATAAATTTTACTTGTGGATTAAGTCTTACTAGGTGTATTATGCATCTATTAAAAAAAGAGTAAACACACATGTATTAATATTTGAAGAAACTAATTTATCTATCTTTTTCTTTAAATGGTGAAATCAGCATTAAATTAAATAATACGAATAAAAAGAAAGTGGGAAGGCCTACGACAAAATCAGGTGGCTCGATTTGCACACGAGGTTTTTGTTTTTTGTATTTTTTTTTTATTATTGAAGATTGTTGAATTTGTCTAATTAATTAACACATCTTAAAATTGTAACTTTGCTTGATTACATCATTGAAATATGATGAAGCTATCACATATTGTACAATTTTTTTTTTTTGACAACATAAACCTTCTCATATATTAAGAAATATCAGAATCAACAATATCCCTCAACCAACGAGGGAAATCACAAAACCAAAACACCGAATTATCAACTAGCAATATGGTTTGGGTGTACAAATTTTAATTGTACACTTTACATTATATTTTTTTCTAGCATTTCTATGTATAAAAAACAGCTAGCTCTTAATTTTATGGGTGATGGTTTGTCTGAAACTCGGAAACCGCTAGTATTGGGTTTAGCTCTACGTTGGTTTCTTTGACATGCATATTTTTTCTTTCTTATACTTAAGAGGGTTTTAACAAGGCTTGGCCTTTTTGTGTTCTTGTGCTTTTAAGGGTTCATTTTGTAATATTTTTTTATTTTTTCTTTAGTTATAAAATCTCATTTTGATGAAAAGAAAAATTCTAGCATTTCTTGTGTATAAAAAAACCAAAGAAAAAGTTAGGTCCAACATCATCACTAGAAATCTAGAATCACTCGAGACATGTGTAAACTTTTTTGTTTATTATTTTCTTTTATTTCTAAAATATATTTTTAAATTGTAGACCAAGTCTACTAGGTGAAGTATATAGATGTACATCTCTATTCTCTACCATAGTGTGTTTTCAATTTTTTTTTCGTGAGTCAACCTAACAATATATATATAACTTCTTTATTTCATTTTTTATTATATTTTGAGTAAATCATTATTTTTCATTTGTTTCATTTTCTATTGTGTACATCTTTAAAATAACATTAATCACCTAGGAATATTATTTTTGCGGATTTAATAACAACCACATACATGCGGAGGAATTATAAATTAATCCAGTCAAACGAACTTACAAAAAAAAAATGTAAAATTTTATAATTAATTTTTTGTAATTTTCAGATATTTAGATATTTGTAATAGGTTCCTCAATTCAGATCCTTATGTGATTAAATTTTCAAATTTTCGTACTTCTATAATTCAATTATAATTAAATTATTTAACCTCATATTGCGATGACAAAATGAATATTCATAAAAGGGAATAAGGATATCAGTATATCACCGAAAGTAACGCATGCATGCACCCTTTTAAAAAGAAAAAGGAAATAAAATTGTCAATTTCCCCTTAATGTTTGATGTTTGATTGAATATTATTGAATCAAGATAAAGTTTAGTCTGCTTTTAATTCATAGTCGAAAACCTTGAATTTTTCGGTTTTAACGTGAATCACGCAACAACAGATAAACCAAATTTTGGCAAAATTTCAAAGTTGAATAATGACATATGGCAAATTAAAGTCACTTCTATTTCTAATTTCAAAAATAAATAAATAAATAAAAATTCACTTCTAATTCTCTAAAAAAAATGTCACGTACTATATCTATTTAGGTCGTAATTTTGTTTCCATAATATTAATATATGTATAATAGCAAAGATGTAAAATGCAATATAAAATAAATACTAAGATTTGAGTTTAATATCTGAAACCTCTATTTTACGAGTATTTATTCTTCTTTTAAATTTAAATTGTCAAGCTGCAGCCTCTGTTCTAGCAAGGCTGAATTAAAGAAAGATTTATGAGAATAAATATTATTGTAATCAAACTTAATTTTACATTGGTTACAACTTAATTTAATGGATTTCTAGAGCTAGAATTTTGGAAATTTTAGCTTGATTTTCTAGTGAATTTAGGCATTTATTTAGGGACTCAGGACAATATTTTTCTCATTTATATCTAATTAAAGCTTTTATCATGATCTTTAATTTGATATACTTATTAAATATTTTATGATTAGTCCAATTTCACAATTTTAGAAAGAAATAAAATAAAAAAAATAAAAATATAAATTACAAATAAACCTTCAATTTTATTATAATTACAAAATTGTCACTCAATTTGAAAATAATTTCAAATCAAAAATTGTATTTTTAATATATTATAGATAGTGAGGAGAAATATCGACTGATTAAAAAATATTATCAATAATTTGTATATTAAATAGAGCTGTCAAATATAGCACGACCCACAAATAATCCGGTCGGACCATGAAATGAGATGGATTCGACTATACATTTATAGGCCCAAGAAAATTCAACAAGCCCAGCCCAAATATAAAGTGGTCAGATGGGCTCAAGCCGGATATATAGAACCCAAAAAATTAAAGCAAACTATATGCTTATGTCTGGTTTAGGTGATACGAAAATTTGATTTGGGTCACAGGTTCGAATACTCTCGGCCACAATAACCACTAGGTGGGGTGTGTGTATGGTTTGTATTATTTATAATGTAATTTCATCAAAAAAAAAAAATTGATTTGGGTTATTTTATAAAGCTTCTTTGATTGCAATATTTGCCATAACTTAGAAAATCATCAAATTTTGTATTGTTCATATATATCATATTTCCAATTCCCACACATGTTTTTAATCATTATTCATATAGAATTTACTAAGAATTATACTACAACTAAAATCAAGAAGCAAGCAGTCATTGGAGATACTTCAACACGACATGACATGACATGATGTTGTTACATTTTTAACATGGTCATTCTTAAAAGATAGTTCGAAATTTAATTCGATGGTGACATTTTAATTTGGATTTACAACTATTATTAATATAGTCTATATTTGTTTGTTTTTTCAGCCTATAGTTAGAGTTAAAATATTCGGTCAAATATCGGATCAGAAGTATAGTCAGAATTCAATCAGACGATCAAAGTTTAAATGACTAGATGTCTAAATATACATATTACAATTGGATGGTCAGTCACAATTAGCCGAAATTTTTTACACGAACTAAAAATTGAATAAAAGAGATAAGTACAAGTTAAAAAAATTCATCAAGAATTAAAGTTCGATCTATTTTTTAAGTATTTACATACCAAAGTCCGTGTATTAAAAATAAAAATATTTCACTTCACCATTTATATCTCGCTATAATTCACATATATAATTCCTTTTTAAGTCGAGAGCGAGCAAGATTGTTTCAAATACGATTTTTCGTTTTATGTTAAACTGCACTCTCTTCCTCCCTTACGATGTACAAATGTGCACTTTTTACTATTTTGGTATGTTTACAAAAATGTAAGTGTACATCTTTCACTTTTAGGCAGTATCATGCTACAAACTCTTTATTTTTTTCTCTCTACTATCTCAATGTATTTACAATATACTACCCTCATAATACATTAAAAAGTGGGCCCCTCTCTATTATCTCAACTTATTTTCACTATTACCTATCAAAAATTAGTTCTTATTTCTCCATCTCATTATACACTCACGTAATATTTATTAAAATTCGTGTCGATAAAAATAATATACATTTTGAAGGAACGGATGAAATGTGTATAGAATCCTCACGATGGATAAATCCACCATTTAGGGCTTTATTTTGGATTATTATACGTTATTTATCGATGAAAAATACTAGATGTGGATGACGAAATTCTTTACTTGGGATTAGAAAATAAAATAGAAAAGTTCCAAAATCCTCTTTTGAAGAAAGGTACAATATCCAAAAGCAAGAAAAGGATCAAGTGTACAACAATCTTTGCACATTTTTGGTTCCCACTAAGGTGGATTGTATGCAGAGAAAAGCACAATCGAAAGCTGCAGATAGAAGTTATTTTTTTTTTGCTAAAATATAATTAAAACATCTCTATAAAAAAATGATAACATTCTATACGAAATATTTGTGTCTCGACAAAAACTTACATATAATAGATGACAAACATGGATTTTTACATTTTTAAAGGTATAACTGGATCGAATTTATTTAGGAAAACCAGTTTATAGTTAAAATTTGTCAATTTTTTGAAAGTTTAATCATTTTCAATCAATTAAACTAATATTTTGTTTATAAATTATAACATATATCAGTCAAATTTAACAGATTACACACTAATAAGCAATTAACCCAATTCTTTTATTTATAAATAATAATATTAAATAAATGTCCATCAAAATTCGATGAATTGCATGAACGTATAATTGCAATTTATCAAGTATCAATCCAAATATCCAGAATTTATAGCCATGAAATAAAAAATCAATATTTCATCATTCAACTTAGACCATTTACAATAATACCGACTTAAGTCAAAAAAGCAAGAAATTTGTCTGATGATTTTGTTTCTTGAGTGGACTTTTACATACCTGCTTTTGCAGAGAGCGGGCCACGATAAATAATTATTTGAATTTTGATGAATTTTGGTTTCAAATTGTGTGAAATTCCTACATGGTTAATAATTTTCCAAAAAATATAGGTTAGTGGAAAATAATTTTGATTATTTGAATTATTTGATAATTATTTGAATTTTGATAATTATTTATTCTTTTTTAAGTTTTAAAGCAAAATTATCTAGATTTAGATTAGTGGAAAATACTCAAATATATTGCATATATTTGAGTACAACACAGGCCAATGAATATAGGCATTTTATAAATTGATCTCAAACTGGATTTGGTATTAATAAACAAATACTCCCTCTCTCCCTCTTCAAATGTCTCATTTTCTATTTTAGGTTGTCCCACTTCAAATGTCTCATTTCATTTTTTGGCAATACACTCTCTCTCTCTATACTAATATTTAAATAATTTTCACTAATCCACTTTATCTACTTTATACACATTTCTTAATCTCCGTGCTCAAAAGAAAGGAGACATTTGAAGCGGGACGGAGGGAGTACTACACTTAACACTTATTCAGTTATTTGCTATCCATGTTTGGAAATTAACTGATTAATGAAAGTAAGACTAGTAATACAATGAGGAACATTGAATAGTTATTGTATCATTAAATTAATTTATCTCAGGAGTCATATTATTTTTTAAAAAAGATTAGTGAAATAAGTGAGAACCTTAATTTTATCATCGACCCTCTGAATCAATAATCTGATACATCAAACGCATAAATAACCTCAAATTATTTAGTTATTCAGGTTTATAAAATGTACAAAATGTTCCTTCCATCCCGCGAAGTTTGAGCAGTATTCTTTTTTCGGTTGTTCCCGCGAATCTTGAGCACTTTCTTTATATGGTAATTTTTTTTTCTTTATTCACCTTTTTATTGTTTTACCTACCACACTTAACACATAGAAGTACTAAAATACTGACTTTTTAAAATATGTGTCGAAAAATATTGTTCAAGTTTTGCGGTACCGAGGAAGCATGCACTTATAATATTAACCTAGTTTTTAAGCACCTAAGTTGTGTCCTTACTATCTATTCTTCGAAATTTGATACTCCCAATACTAATGGCTCGAAAGCCACTCATTAAAAATAAAATCACACACTTTACTAAAAGGCACAAGAATAACTGGATTTGTGTCCATTACACTATTGCTAATGTCCCATTACACAACATTATTTAATTCCTAACCCAAAAATGCTTTCTATATATTCATACTTCCAAAAAAAATTCCATGAAATCAAATGAAGAAACATCCAAGAACCCTAGCATTCATGGCAAGAAACTACAACACACTCTCTCTGTTCATCATCATCATCTCTCTATCAATCTCCAAATCACACTCCCAAACAAACCTCCCATCTCCAAATCTACTATGCATTAGTGATTGCGAAACATGCCCCGTCATATGCTCTCCGCCGCCATCGCCGCCGTCGTCGCCGTCGTTGCCGCCGCCAAGTCCAAAACTTACACCGCCGAGTCCTAAACTTCCGCCGTTGCTGCCGCTGCCGCCGGAATCTCCACCGGCGCACCGCTACTCGCCGCCGCCGCAGCCATACTACTACTTCACTTCTCCGGCGCCGTTGTCGTCGCCGCCGCCGCCTCCTCGTTCGAAGCCGCCTCCGCCGTCGTACACTTCATTGGGAGGCGGCGCCACCCCTACGCCGCCGCCGCCGCAAGTTTACGCGTACAATCCGGGCGGCAACACGGCGCCGGGGCGCAACTTCTCTTACCCTTACTATTATTTTTACGCTGCTAATGCTGCTTGTGGAATTAATATTCCATATTTTCATGGGAGTTTTATTTTTGTGATCATCTTTGTATTTTTCACAAATTTTGTATGAATGTTAGGTGCATTGACTATATGTAATTAATTTGTATACTATAAAAAAAAATATTAGGAGGGGCATATGTTTTGTTGAAAAAATTTATTCTAAATTAATATTCATGCTTCTAGCAAAATAGATTGTATGAATGTGGTGCATTTTAATTTTTTGAGCAAATGAATGTTGTGCATTGATTCTATGTAATTAGTTAGTACACTACACAAAACTATGGGTATGTTTTTTTTTTTTTGAAGAAATGCTCAGATCATATTCATGCTTCTAACAATATAAATTCGTTAATAATCAAGAAAGACTATAATTATTTTTATTTTTTGTATTAATTTATTTCTCATTCGTTAATAATCAAGAAAGACTATAATTATTTTTATACATACCAATTCATAATTTATATATATACCAATATAATACATTAATACGACCATTTCTACATAAAATGCGCTAGACATAATTCAATTTGAAAAAGCAGCAACACAATTTACCCAAAAAAATGCACTAAAGTACACAATTAAGTTGGAGTATAATATTTTAACAATATTAATTATTTTATTTTTATTTCATTTCCAGAATAGTATTATTTTAATTGTATGACCGTGGCAGAAATGCAATATCACAAACTTAAATGGCCAAAATCTCAACACTAGCCACTATCCCTTATAATCCGAAAAATTATCAATTTGACCCCAGATAAAGTTTTACTTTACCAAAAAACCCACCTCACACGAAATTTTTTTAAACTCCGACCTCTCAAAAGCGGCGGCAATGGGTTTGCCGGAATCCATACGGCGGAGGACGGCGGCGTGAGATCTTCTCCCGCCGACCAGCTGCCTTTATGTCACCGAACTCCTCTTCACTCTGCATCGGCGTCTCTGACGCACTCGGATTGCTCGATTGCGCCTCTCAGCCGTCGGAATTCGAGATGCCGTTAGAAATTTCCCGCGCTTTCATCGCGGCGGCGGACGCATTGCTCGAGAGCGAAGAGGAGGTTTCCGGTATTTTACTTTGATCCCTCATTTTGATATGAGTTTCTGATTAGTTTTGATCTGAATCTATTGTTCAATACAGATAAAAGACATTTCAATTTTCGGAAATAGAATGAAAGGAACAATGAATTGTAATTGTGATTTGAAGATTCATTTGGATATGCTGTGAAAAGCAATAGTTATTGGAGGTGAAAACTACTAGACTTTCATCATTTCCACAAACAAGAAAACTCATGACTGCTAATCAATTGTTGTAAAAAAGAGAAGGGGAGAAAAAGTAACAATAAATTTATTGCTAATAACTAAATGGAACAACACTGCGAATGGTGATTCCTACATCTGAACCCCCATTGTTTCTATGAGGTTGAAGATTAAGATGAATTGCAATGAATCTTGAATATTTTCTGCACATTTGAAGGCTTGTTTGTGAACCCTACATTTGTGATGATTTAGACCAGAGGTTTCTCTTTGAATATTTGATAAACTGGGAAAACAGTATGCAGAGTTTTCATGGTGTTGTTAACTGATACCAAGCCATATTTGAAGAAAACGATGATGCTTCAGACAGCCTCGCTCGTGATTTCATCCTTAAGATAAGCGAAGAAGGCTCTTTGTCGAGTTTTCTTGATCAATGGCTGCATCCACAGAAATGAAGCATAAATTAGACTGAAGCATCATTTTCAGACAAAGAAGATAGGCCCTGCATTTCTATATCATTAATTTCTCTTGAGTTCATGGTGGAGACGACGTAGCAGATTCGCGTATTTGATGGTCTGGAACAGAGGAGTAGTTGATAGTATGATACGAATCAAGATGAAAACTGCTGCACTAATTATATGCCCAGAAATCTTCACTTTTGTTTATGGCTGTAAAGTTTGTATATGCTATGCAGTGTGTATATTTAAGAGTCTCAACTGAGAGACAACACATATTTGTTGCAAGCAATTCATCAAGAAACAAATGAGCTGAGTTCTAAACGAAATTCGACCTGTTCATCTGTGCAGGTAGCTATTCGTCATCGTGCAACTGCTACTCCGGTCTCCAGAGAAAGGAGAAGCCATCGACATCCTCATGTTTGCCGCCTCTTCACGTTGGCTAACTGCAATCTTTATGCATATAAACAGCTCTCTTAAGTGAATCTCGCCCTCGTCTGCAGTTGAGGCAATCATGCAGCATTAGATCTGAGACGGGTTAACGGAGAAATTAGATTATACAATGAAGGGATTGGGACTAGCAGAGATGAATAGGAAGTGTTTTGGCACTACCTTTTTTAACAGTGAAAAATGTGTGCTTTATCTTTACTGATCTTGTTAAACATCTTCATTGTTAGCTTTCCTTCAACTTATGCAAACATATATAATGTCTGTCTGTGTCAATCAACCTCAATCAAGTTACTCATCACACACACACACACACACTATGAATCTCATATGTAACAGTCACAATATATAAAGTACTTTGATGATGGCTTACCAAGAAACCACAATACCATCATCTACAAAGAAAGGTAAAATTTTGAGGAATCCAAGTAAAAGCAGATAGCTGCAGGCAGCAGATTTTATAGTTGCAATTAGTTAAAGAGAGCAAAGAAAGCAAAGCACTATTCAGGAACATGGCTATATGAGGTTAAATTTACTTTGCATGAATGATAAGATACGTAACTAAATAATTTTATACTCCAATTTCCCTTTTCAATTGGATATGCATCATGCAAAACTAATTCAAATGATAGAGATTATCAAGGTGATCCATGAGATATATTCCAAAATTTCAATCCGTGTTTGGCTGAGCTTATAAGCTCTTTAAAACAACTTATAAGCTCCTTCAAAGTGTTTGGCAAAATAAGCTCCTAAAAAGCTTATAAGCTGTAAAATTAAGCTCTCAAAAAAATAAGTTCCTCTACCCCAACTTATTTTCTCATTTTTTATAAACAACACTCATTTTACAAAAATAATTCAAGCATAATTTTTTATTTTTATCATATATCATTCTAATTTCATTTTTCTTCAATTCTCTCGCACCAACTAAAAATTCTCTCTCTAGCTTATAAGCTCAATATAACCAAACATTTTGACAACTTATAAGCTCTTAAGAAGCTACATCTTATAAACTTTTATAAGCTCTGAGAGCTTATAATAAACTTAGCCAAACACCATCTAAACAAGGGATTAACCTTACTATTTTAACCTATGTAGAATAATCCATAAGGGTGCGTGCTCTTTGATTGCAAATTTATCATGAAAAATGACAGATACAAATTTTTTCACCCTTTAAATCCATCTTTCTATCCTCACTTTCTACAAAATGAATTTCAACATTTCTTCTTCCTCCTTTTCACTTCAAGAAGAAACAATATTATCACGAGATATTTGTGTGATAATATTATCCCTCCTTATAGTGGAAAAAAAAAAGTAAAAGAAATGGTGAAATTCTTTATTATAGAAAAATGAGGGAAAATAACTTTTATATCCATACAACAAAGAGAACACATCCTAACAATAAACACCCCTTAAAACAACAAACATATATATCAAATAAAAAACTGTTTTCTTTATTTACACACACAACAAAATCTGCAAATGAAAGGTATAAATGATGTGTGTGTGTGTGTGAGTGCATAAATAGACTTAAATGACCTGATCAAGCTAAGTAGAATTACTGATCTTGCAGTGTTATAGCTTGAAATACACATGTAATAACAATTACATATCCACATATATTGATCACTTTTAGATCTGTAATAGAAGAAATTCCTCACATAAAAGCACTACATCTCCATTCACCACACACCACAAATTATCACAAACTTAGAAATGAGAGAGAGAGAGAGAGAGAGAGGCAAAGCAGTATACTATATCATGTCAACATCTTCTACACTGACAGTGGAGCAAAGGATGTTTGTGAATTGTGATAATATACAAAGGCAAAAAATAATGTAAAAAATAGTCAAAAGAAACTGAGTTATAAACTAGACCAAATTAAATCTCACTTAAAACTTGCATGAAAAATAATAAGCCTCCATAATCCCTCAAACAAAAAATATATAGTAAATAAATATAATATCCTCCATTTTCAAAAACACAATAATAACTCCCCACTAGACCACTTATTATAGAAACTAATAATGTCAACCTTAGTCTGCTGCAAGAAAAATTGCAAAAACAACACGATGTTTGAATTTGATGTAAGATTGTGACTAACATATTTATGTCTGAGTGGACCTTTGATTTCTAGAAAAACACAAACACAAATGTGATAATTATCAAGAAAATTAGCATAATTAAGAGAATTATAGATCAATTAGCACCTACATAGAAAAAACTCTCTAGATCTAAAATTCTGCAACACCTCAAGAAACCCTAACTCTTTGAATCTGCCCTCAATTTAGCAAAAAAGATGCAAACAGATAAAAACATATCATCACCATTCACCATCAAAACTGCACAAAAACAAGATTGCATTTTGTGTGAGTGTGTGTGTGTGTGAGAGAGAGAGATAGAGAGAAGTGGTGGGGTGACAGAGAGAGGGTGAGCACACATAGCTTCAAGCATGTAGAAAGATTCATGCAAGAAAACACCATGTGTGCTCACTCTCTTCTGTCACCTCCCTTACCCTTATAATTAATCCAATTTGAATCACTTCCAACACATGGGATATGAAGAAATCTCAATCATATGTGTGTGTTTGTGTGTGTGTTTTGTGAAGAAGACAGAAAAGGAGAAGAACCCTAAATCTGGAAACCCTCAAAATTAAAAAGAGAAACAGTAGAAGATATGATGTGGTGGGAACTGTTCCATTAGAAAAGGAAGAGTGCTTTTGATTTTGATGTGTGGAGAAATGATAGTGGGATTGTCCCTTTTATATAGGAATGGAAAAATTTCCCAACTTTTTTTTTTAACGGTGGGAATAAATGTGTGGGTTTATCTTTTTATGGGCTGGTTGCTGACACTCTTATTATTTTAATTTGCAACTCCCAATACAAATACACACACTTATACACGCATTCTGCGTGTTTTATCTTCTTCAATCTTCCAAGTCAAAAATTCTTCTTCAATCTTTAGAGCATCCACAGCGGCGGGGTCGAGGGCGGTGTCGACCCGGGGCGAAGGAGGCGGCCGCGCGCTGGAGGGGCGCCCAGATGCGAGGCGGGGTCGAGGCTACAACACGAGGCGAGAGAGGAGAGGAGATGGCGCGTCCGCAGGACGCGCCCAATTTATAAAAAAAAAAAGTGTAGAAATATGAATTTTGTGGAAATGAGGATCTAAACACCCACCTAAGACACAATGCATTGGAGAGGGGTGTGTCTTAGGTGGGGCTCACTCCTAAGACACCCCTCTAAGACACCACCATTATGGATGCTCTTAGAATGCCATGCTCAGAAAATAAACAATTTTTCCCTTATACATGCGCTATAAATGAGTGTCTTATCTTCTTCAATCTTGATAATGTCAATATTAATCATATATCATGCTCCCCTTCCTCCCTAAAAATTGTGACCCTACTTCGTCCTCAAAAATCATGATTCAATGAAGATGATACAGATTTTAAGAACAAATATGATAATTATGTTTGAATGGAAATTGGGTTCCACATCTTTTTATAAATAATGAGAAAGAGATTATAAGAACAAATATGATAGTTATGTTTGAATGGAAATTGGGTTCCACATCTTTTTATAAATAATGAGAAAGAAAGTTTATGGGTCATTTCCAAATAAGAAAAGATCACAATTTTCAGGGACGGAGAGAGTATTTTTTACCTCCATATAAAATAATCATTTTTTTGTCATTTTAAAACATTCATAAAAATTAATTTATGTTTATTTTTCTCATCCTAGACCCCTTTTTCACTTACAATACAATTAATTCTTATTATTAAGTGGGATCCATTCTTCACTTATAACACTCAACTATTTTTATTAAAACTTACGTTGTCCTTTTTTAGGAGACTAGAACTATTTTTTTTGTGGACGATGAGAGTACTTCCTTACTCTCAATTGTATAAATTTATTTTTCTTTTTAATATTGTAAATTAATATATAGATTAATTTTTGTAAAAAAGTGATGTATTTTAACTCATTTACTATATACCTTATTTAACTTTTTAATTAATTTTTTAGCATTAATAAATTGTCAAATAATAAATATTTCCATATTAAAAATATACTTGTATATTTTTTTTCCATTTTTTTTAATCTTGTGTAAAATTGAATCATTCAATAAAATTGAGAGAGAGAGAGAGAGAGTAATAATTTTATAGAAAGTAAAATTTGTAATGTTTAACTTTGAGAGTACATATCCAATTCTATTAGGTGTATTTATAGTTTATATTTGAATGGTGCATATGCAGGAATGATGGAATTTGAATTAAGGTCTTTATTGCTTGAATTTTCCTCCAAAACGTGTAAGTAAGATAATTAAAATCAAGGGGTTTTTTAATAAAAAAAAAACACGAAGTATTTGGAAATTGTAATTACAATTTTATCCCTTCATTTTTTTTTCCGATCGCCAAGATGTTGAATTGAAGCTTACGTGGATTAGTAAGAACAACGTCATTTTTGTGAGGCCTAAAAACATTGTTTCGTATAATTTCAATTAATTTTTTTTTTCAAATTATAAAGAAATTGTATCATGTATCTGCGTCATAATTTTAAATATTCAGCAATTTTATTGTAAACGTCATCGTAATATGAATATTACGTGGAGAACTAATATACGTAAACTCCAACTCAACAATCCGATGATAGAAAAAAAATTGGAAAGACAGAATTGCAAATTTTTTTAAAAAATGGTGATTTAATCCGCCACTCTTCAAAAATCGCGTTAAAATTACAAATTCAAAATAGTTCGCGATTTAACTACCAAAATCTATGAAATACATTGTGTTTTCAACTAATTAAACTTGAATAAGGTTATGAATCACTACTAATGTCTATTAATTTAATTTATAATCTGGATTCATATAATTAATACTAAAAGTGATAATGTTTGTCACATCTTTCTTTTGCTTAAATTTTTTCGTACGTTCATTTGTGCTAGTTGTTTGATGTGTATCGTGTATTCTTTTTATTTGACTTAAATCGAATAAATGCAATATCAAGTAGATGAAAAATAATTATTATCCGTCTAGTTGAACTTTATATTTTTCTATTTACAAATATAAGCACCAAGCGCTCAAAATAGTGATATATATATTTATCCAATCAATTGTTTATTATTATTATTATTATTATTATTATTATTATTATTATTATTATTATTATTAACTCGAATCTTGAACATTTAACATAAATATTAATTATTCTTGTTGGACTGGACCAACATACGGGGCTATGTACACACAATTATTATTATTATTATTATTACCCATACAATAAACTCGAATCTGAAATATTTAATATAAATATTAATTATCCTGGACCAATATATCGGAGCTATGCACACACAATTATCATTATTATTATTTCAAAGAAAAACAATGTCATATTTTGAAGGTTTGTAAATCACAAACGAAAACAAGAAAAAATAAAATGATGAAAATTGGGAAAAAAGTAGTTAGGTGTTGTCTTGAGCGGTCATAAATTGAAGTACACCTACCGATGCATTTAGTAATTCTAAATCATTTACTAGCCAATTGATATAAGGTAAAGTAATGCTGTTTCTGTTATTTTTATTTATTTCTTTTTTTGGAATTATCTGCTCTGACACTTTGGTCAACTCATTCAATGTTTATGTGGGCGTGACAATTTGTTAATTTAGAATTTGTCGACCCTTTCGAGAAAGATCAATAAAAGCCCTAGTATGAATTAATTCATCATTTCTAATTATTATTGTATATATTATCCTCCCATAATAAAAAGAAGAAAAATATATTATTCTATTATTTGTCTTTGTTTTTATACCGATTAAAGTGTAAAATAAGTCAAAAGTGAATAGTTCCATTTTTTAGTATGTTCTTTTTATTTTCTGTTTTCATCATGATTCAAGCTCAATATATCAAGCCCTAATATTAGATGGAACTATTTGTTGGTTTTGCCTATCAAAGCAAATCCAAAAGAGTTCTTTTTAATTTTCTAGAATGTGTGGTTTTAAAATATTCGACAAAGTAAGATTTAATTTACATCCATACACTATTATGGGCTAACATTATCCACTTTTTGAGTATATACGTGTTTGACATTTCTATTGAGATTTGGTGTTTCTATCAAACACCTATCCATTAGTTATAACAAGAATATTGAAAATGATGATTCTTATAAGATAGTGCAATGTACAAACTCTACCCACTTGTGATAAAGATATATTTATTATGTTAAGATGAATTTTCCATAGGCGTGTTTGAATTAGGGAAACATGATAAAAATAAATTAAAGATAACTTTTTTGGGTCTTATTGATGTGTGTGGGTTGTATTTTTATTTGTTTTATGGAAGTTATATATATATATGGAAGGGCTACCGTGAAAACACTTATTTAAAAAAAATGTTTTTCAATATATGAATTTTATGTAGAACACGTATGATTTCATCCAATAGGGTTACGAATTGTAAAAAATAAATTTTTGTTACCTTTGGGATTCGAACTCAGGACCACGAATTCATCCAACATGGTTACGAATTAACCGTAGATCTTGGTGATCTAAGGGCTGGAAATTGTTTATATTTTAAGAAGTGTTTTTATTTTAGTCCTTCCCTATATATGAAAAAAAGTGATGGATGGAAGTGGAATGCATCTCCAAACGGCATGTTCTCCGTCAAATTGGCTTATACTACTTTGAGTATGACAGCAACCGCAAATCACAGTTACAGCGAGAAACTGGAATTCACTATGATCTGGAAAACACCTGCGACGCAGAAGGCAAAAACTACTGCATGGAGAGTACTCAAAGGGAGGATGGCAACTTGTGATAATCTCCAGCGCCGACAGGTGAACGTCTCAAGCTCGGAAGCAGTTTGTGTTTTATGTAAGACGCATTTGGAAACCACAGAACACCTGTTCTTTACTTGCCAAAATTCTGTTGATATTTGGAACGATGTTCTCAATTGGCTCGGTAAGAAGGCGGTTCTTCACCACAAGGCTAAAGATCATTTTCTTGCTTTTAGAAGCATCGAGGATAAAGAGGAGGAAAAGTTTTACTCTGGAATTTGGATTTGTATCATTTGGTGTGTGTGGAAATGAAGGAACGAAGGGAAGTTTAATCAAGGAGTGTGGAACAAAGATAGAATTGTGACAGAGATCAAATCTAGACTTTGGGGATGGAATGAGGCTTTTAATTTGACGAATGCGGCCCCAGATTTCAGATCTTGGTTCATCAACGCTGAGAGCTAGAGCGCAGATTTCAGATCTTGATTGCAGATAGTCTGTTTTTTTTTTTTTTTTTGAAGTTTTGTGTTTTTGTTGGTTGACTTTCGGTACTTCTGGTACCAGTGGTTGGGTTATTTAAACTTCTTTTCCTGATCAAATATATATATATATATATATATATATATATATATATATATGGTCATTTACTTAATTTATAGCTTGATTGTTGATTCATGAGTATATTAGTTAATTTATTCGCATATATATTATGTTTCATGATATGATCATATATATTTTGTATCTTTAACCAACTAAAAAAAATCGAGACTTTGAAATGTACTGATTATTTTAGATGAACTGGCGATTCGATGGTTATATTAAAATAAAGTATGAAAATTGAAAAATGATTGTTCTCCTTGGTGAGCTGCATGCCATGCTCGTCGTGGTCGGTTTTTGCTTATCAAAAATGATGTTGGTCCCGTGGTTCTTTACTCTTTACTCGGACTCACTTTTGGCGATCCATACGCTCCATGGCACTTACCATGGCTCCAATTCTCTGTATGATGATATTTTAGATGCTTTTTCTCATGCTCGTAATATTGTGATTTTGGAGTTTTTTCATTCTCGTCGTGAAGCTAATAGAGCGACTCATGAGCTAGTTAAATAAGTTTTATCTTTATCAGATGTAATGATTTGGAAGTTGAGATTTTCCCCAAACTTTCGGATATTGTTATTTCTGATTTAGAGTAATAAAAGTTTCCTTTTCCCCTAAAAAACAAAATTGTGAAAACTGATTTCAAACATATTTAAAAGAAAAAAAAATAATTAATGTACTCGAGAGTTCAATTAAAATTGGATTTTTAAGTTCTCAACACAAATGCACTAGAGTTCTCTTGTTGTCTAGAGTTTATTTAAAATGCTAGCGTTTAAATATTTCTTGCTTGTAATTGGTCCACGTGTAATCGATAAGATATGATTATATATTTCTTGCTTTTTATTGATCCACGTGTAAATTACAGTATATCAAGAATAACATTCCATCCATGCATATGTCTATTATTTAAACATATTATCAAAATTATCTTAGACAATAGGTAGAAAAGGACAAATTGAAGACTATTTTCATCATTGGTGAAGAAACTATTACAACTTGACGTATGTTTTGATTAATTAGTATATTTATGCATATCGGTTTCCATGTGAAATGAGGAAAAAAGTAAAATAAATCCTTCATTTCGATTTTATACTTTAAATATTAAATATAGGTTAACTAATTACGAATTCACATAATTTATAATTTGAAAATAAAATAGAAATATATAATTATTTAATGCGATATTGAAATTTGACTAAGGAAAAGGTCTCGTATTTGTATCCCGTTGCACAATAATAAATTTAAAAAAATCTCTATGTATAAAACTTCGAATCGAAGTAATCACAGAATAATCCAACATCAGTTACCATTATAATACTTTTATTAATATATATTTGTGATTTGGGGAAGAATATGCTCGCCCACAAAGAGGAAAGTGAAATAAAATAATATCAATGAATGAATGAGTGATAAATATAATAAAGAAACTTTTTTTATTCTGCTTGACTTTGGATGTACATCGAACCTTTCCAGAAAATGGCATTTCACTTTTTCTCAGTTAATAAAAAAAATTATTCCCAATTTTCATATTTTATTTCCAACGTCGATTAATATGTATAGTGGATTTGTGCTCTTCTCTTTATATATACAGTATTAAAATATAACTAATGGGATGACGACACTTATTGTAAACTAAATAATGAAAAAAAAATCATTATATTTGTTGACTTCGTATGCTTTTTTCTTGCTCTGAATTTCAATGATGTTTATATTGGACTGGTATTAAATCAGTGTTTTTTAGAGGGTATTATATCAATATTATAATTTAGCTTCAGTTTGATTTTATGTATTCTCCCCCCGTTTTAAATATTAAGTATTTTCTGTCTTTTAATTACACGCACCAATAAATAAGAAAATTCACGTTAGTGTGTGCATGTGTTGGCCTAGTAGTAGGAGAATAATGCCTAATCACAAAAACTCATGTGAAGTCGATTTTATAGTGAAATCGGCTTCACAATGACACTACTTAATTCAACATATAAATGACACTTTATTTGATTTCACCATAAAACTGGTTTCACAAGAGACCACCCAATGCCCAATACTTAAGGTTTTGGATTCGAGTTCTCCATCGCGCGATATTTATTTTTTATTTATTTATTTATATAAATTTATTTTAAAAGAAAATTCATATTTGTAACATTATTAATTATGTGATAAATGTGTATATATATAACTGGTTAGGGCAGTTCTTACCAACACATATTTTGAATATTCAGTGTGCGGGTTCTAACCTGGTTCTGGTGAATATTTGATGTTCACAGACTTTGTTCTTTCAACTCCACGTTCTTCTTATGGGTGCGGGGGTCCTCTTTCTCTCTTTCTCAACGGTTATATTTTTTGAATGGGGGTGTTGAAATCACTCTCTCTTTTTAAACATTGATTTCGGTAAGATATTTTAAAACCAAGTGAGTTAGAAGACTGCCATTCATGCTATTTATAATGTGCATGATTTAATGGCACATTAGTCATTTCCCAATCAGAATACGGAGGGGCACTTTCGCCATTCCATGTCTCTCTTTTGGTTAATCGGAAGGGTAAGAAGGTCCTTTCCTCTTTAGGACATCTTCCACGTCAACCGACATAAGGTTAGTTAGCAGTGGTGACCTCTGCAAAAAGAAGGACAGTGACCGCTTGCCATTCAGTTACAGCAATCGCTATACAGGTGCACATCTTTTTTTCCCCGTACCAAGTTACCTTTTATCAGTATTTCACTACTCTGGTTTCACGATTCAGCTCTGTATATCCTTAGTATCCTAAGTGGAGCATTTTAAGACCCGCTCTGAGGTTATTTCAGGGCTTTTCTAATATCTTTCTCTGAGTGGATTTCCTTTAAACGTAATTAGAATAGGGTTTCTCCTCTGCTCAGATCTAATAAGTACCTTTCCCTATTACTTATTTAAGGTGATTCGGGCTCCATTTAAGGGAAATCGGAGTCTCGAATGCCATCCTCATCAATAACTAATTATTATACTTTGAAAAAAAAATAAAAAATAATATCATATATAATTATACGCTTAAATTTTAAAATAAGACATTTATTAAGAAACAAGAAAAAAATGTCAAAGCATGATACTTAATAGAGAAGGGAGGAAGTAGATATATAATATAACCACTTGACTGACTATACAATTAATCCCTAGTATATAAAATTCAAATTATTTGTTACACTTACATATTGAAATAAAACAAACACACACTTTTAAAACAGAATCCATGCATTCTCAAAGGCAACCTCCTTTATATATAAAGAGTTAAATATTAATACGTGTGGTTATTAGCCTAACGATAAAATAATTAGTAGTATTTAAGGTTAAAGGTTTTGAATTGGAGTATATTGTGCTGCAATTTTTTAATTTATTTATATAATTATTAATTTATATATAAAAAAGTATATTACACTGATTGAAAAATGTCTAATTGTGTAGCCGCATATATGGTCGTGTTATATCAATTAATATAGATATCTATTATCGTAACACTATACAAGAAATAATTCGAAAAAATAATAAATATTACCACATCAATTTCATTAGACTTATTTTCCTCTTTAGACATATTTTATTTTACATTATATTAAATATGTGAATCATTATAATCTTACCTCCCAAACAAATAGACTAAATTTAATGGGAAGGAATGTATATTTTTCACCCATACTCAACAAATTTTAAATATTGTCAAGTTTTTCTATCCAAAATAAATTAATAGTCCCTTCGTCTATAATATTATTGTCATTTTTGTAATTTTATTTCATTCATAATATCCTTATCACTTCTATTTATACTCGTAAGATCTACAAATTCCACACATAAGAATAGTGAGATTCAATCTCTACTCATAATAATACTCACAATTACTATTAATTACTTACTCTTCCCGTCCATCAATTCATGTCCTAATTTTTATTTTGGCTCGTCCACCAATCTGTGTCATACTCATTTTTGTCAATTATAGTATTTCCTTAACAAATAAATCACTTTTAGTTAAAAGTCGTGTCTCTTTTTCTACTCAATAAATAAATAATACATTATTTTTTATAATCTATGCCCTTCTCCCTACGACATGAATTGATGGAAAGATGAAGTATGTTTTATTTTTTAAAATTTGTGTCGTTCACATGGTGAGAATGATAGTGTGGATACCCCATCTCGAATTTAAGTGTGGATACCCCATCTCGAATTTAATCGTCACTTCCGAATCCAAGAGATTTAACAGAAAGTTATTTATTTGTCCAAATTATTTAAAGAAGGATCTATGAGTCGATGAATTCAAAAGAAAAGTAATATTCATAATTCGATACATTAATTTAATAAATAAATAATTGATAATTACGAAGGGCCATTTCTTTATTAAAGGATAAAGAGGAAAAAGATAAAGTTTAGAACGCGGCAACCAATAGATATGCAGAGAGGAGTGAGTGGCAGAAGCCCACGCGTTGATCGTATACGGCGCCCAAAGTAGTGTGTGTATCTGTGTGAATATATAAATAAATAAATCAATACTAGAATAAAGCTGTGAATCAATTAATAATTAATTTAAAAATGTTGGAAACGAATGGGTGCAAAGGCGTATTTTGCGGGAGTGTGACAATACTTTTCTCATTCACACATATTGTCATATTCCTTATTCTCATCTCATTTTTTTTTTTTGAAAAGTAAATAAATTCATTAAGAAACACAAATGTGGGAGAGTACCAGCGGTACTCATCCCCAAGAAGTAGAGTACAGATACAGGCCCAAAACAGCACACCAATCTCAAAACGCAAGGAAAAACAAAGAAACACCAACCCGAAAACTTCACCCAAAAAACGAACAAGACTCAAGCGATTTTTGCCGGAAAGCAGCTAACAGGATCCATCATCCACTCAAAGGAAGAGTAATAAAAATGATTTGGGTTCCTGGCTTTTAACCATCTCCACGTGCAGAAAATGATTTCATCCACCGTTCTAGAACTATTAGGGCTTTCATCCTTGAACACTTTCGCATTTCTGATTTTCCAAATCTTCCAACAAGCACATTGCCAAATCATGGTGCAAATTGCTTTTCCAACCTTATTCCCTCCTTTCTCAACAAATTCAAAGAAGTGATCCAGTATGGATGACTGGGAGATATGGCTGAAATTCAGCCATTTATAGATGGCCTTCCAAACCTGGTTCGAGTAAGCGCACGAGATCATAATATGGTCAGTAGACTCAAAGGGAGTAGGACAAAGGGGACAGCTGTAGCAATTATTCTCGAGATAAGTTCCTCTCTTCAATAGGTTCTCTCTCGTTAGAATTCTATCTTGAAGAGCTTTCCAAACAAATGAGGACACTTTGCAGGGAATGCACTTATGCCATATGTCCTTAAGAGCAGTCGGGGTGGTCTCCATGGATTGCCGGCTATTGTGAAGGATTGTGTACATTCTCATCTCATTTTATAATTAAAACTAATGCTAACTCAAATGTCATGTTCCAAATATGAGGTAAGTCATTATTCATTGGTTTGATGGTTTCTTTCCCATCAAAAGCCACTTGGTTTTCTATTTATCTTAAATTTGAAGTACAAGCATATAATATATTATAGGGTTACTAAACACATAAAATTTTAAATTTTAAATTTTAACACAAAATTTTTAAAATATTAAAAAAATAAATCAACTTATTGATTGCAGTAATTTCAACACGAATTTGATATTCATTCAAATTGAACGGATGTGGCACGTCGAATTGTCGATGCGGACAAATCGAACGTTTACAAAAACGACATCGTGGATACATCATCTCAGCATCGTCGTTTCCTTAAAAAAACCAAATACTTCTCTGTTCAATTTGGGAGATATCAAGTTGAGATGTCGACATTGAGGTTAGTTGCGATTATTGGATGAGGCTACTATTGCTGCTCAATATGAAAGGTATGAAATTTCATTCTATTTGCTGCTAAAGTAATTTCAAATATAAATTTTTTAAAGGTATATATGTTTAAGTTTAATTCGTTTAATTAATTTGAAGAGTTAATTCATCCAAATCAACTTTAATGTTGTCATAAATAAAATTTGTGTTAAAATTATTCCGATCAATAAATTGATATTTATTTTGATATTTTTTTAAAGTTAATGTTAAAAATTAAAATTGATCCAAAATTAATGTGTTTATGGACCAATAACTCCTTTGTTGTATAATTGCCAGAATGCATCAAGTATTCATTCCATAGGTATTTATATAAGGTAGGTGGACAATGATATTTGAATGAAGAATTGTTTCCAGTGAACTATTTTAACCGCAAGTGACATCATGCTTCAATGGGTAGTGTATATATATATATATATGAACAACAGAACCGATCACCTACCCACCGTGGGCATGTATAACGTGTCCACTATGATGTGGCAATTGTAATTATAGTAAGATAATTTTAATTAGAGTAAGATTTATTAGTTATCTTTCCCAATTAAAATTGTCACATCAGTGGTGGGCACGTTATGCTTGCCCACGGTGGGTAGGTGATCAATTCTGATATGAACAAATAAAACAAAAGGAAAGGCTAAATACTAGTGCTATATCTTATGACTATCTCGATACATATTTAGACGAGGAACAATACTAAAAAATTTAAAGGCGTCTCAAACATGAATAATTTTTAATCTTTAAATTTTAAAAAAATTATAACTGACAAAATTTGTAACTGACAAAATTTGTACTCCTCGTGTCCCAATAATAGCGTCCCCACACAAATTAACAAAATATAGATAAATTAAGAGATAAATAAAGTAACTGAGCAAGAGAGATACATATAGCAATGAAAAAGTGAGAGATGGATACATAAATGAGAAGATACATAGAGAGTAGATAAAATAAATTATTATTTTTTGATCGAGACATTATAAATAGGATGCCCAAAAAGAAAATTTGAGACGTTATTATTAGGATAGAATAATTATATTTTTTTATAAAAAGAAATCATAATATTTTATGGCGAATCAACATTTTGCACAATAAATTAAATCTCATTTGTATAAAGCATGGTTTAATTAATATTTGTTGGATTATTCAAACTGTTGGAGTGATAGGAACAACGAGGGCTGCATGATGAACAGTAGTTGGTGGTTAAGTCGTGAACACATGAGGCGCTGTTGCAATTAGCCAATTAATGAAGCGTAGTTAATTAAAGTAATTAAGATTGATTAGTGCGTATAATTGTACTTTATTTTCCTTGTTGACTCAATGATGAGTGGGTGTGGGTACAACAAAAGTAAACTTTCCCTTAATGGGAGTCGCCACTTGGCCCACGTGGCACGGTGGGTCCCGCCACATTCCTCTTCTAGCAGTCTGTACGACTCAATGCTCCTTTTCGTCAATTTTACTTTTACGAAAGTAGTAGTTTCTGTACTAGCAGATTACTGTGCCATATATTATCCAATAATTTTTATTTTTTTTATATATAAAAACGATTAAATGATTTTAGTAATAATAATGTTATTTTCTTATTTCTAACAAAATAAATAAATATAAAATATTGTAATTACTGGAAAGTATCTAGCGTGCATTCACGCACAAAACGACGCTAAGTGTGCCCTGAGATTGAAATGAAATAGTTTAGAAAAGTGATATCTCAAAAAAAAAAAAAATTGATTAGTGATATGATTTGAACAATAATTTCATCCTCAATGCCTATATAATATGAGTGAATTAATTTGTTGAAGTATGGTGTTCGAAAGTATTTGTACGGAGCTGCGGGGGTGAAAGCCCTCAGACCATTTTTTTTTACTATTATGTACAGTTTATTTTATGTTCAAGTAGAATTTTAATAAACTTAAAATTAGAACTGAGTCATCTAGTATAATAAATAGTTGTTCTCATTCTATTAATTAAACAATAAATACATTGAAAGAATATAAAGACATGACTCTATGCATTTTTTTAAAAAACAAAATTTTATTTCCTCCGTCCCACGAATCTTGACACGGTTAGTTTCGACACGAGAATTAAGGAATTGTAGATTAACGTTTTAAGTGTGTAATTAATAAAGTGTATAAAAGTGATAAAGTAGAAGAGATAATGTAATAAAGGTGATAAAGTATCACGAAGAATATAATAATTATTACCTTATTTGGAAATGTGTCAAGATTCATGAGACGACCCAAAAAGAAAAACATGTCAAGATTCGTGGGACGGATAGAGTATCTTAAAAATGCTATTTTAAGAGAGAGAAATTGACCCACTGAAAATGAAAAGTCTATTTTTTGCAAGAGTGAGAACTGATAACAAATAAATTAATAAACTATCTGCGAATAGACTTTTTATAATGTAAGAATAGGTATTCAAACTCGAGTCCAAATCATCGAGGGGACAAAAATTCACGACATTAATTGAATTATGATTATTCATGCACTATAAGCAATTTATTCGTTTATATTGATTTATTCGTTATTTCCAATTCTCTCCAAATTGATCATTATCATTTTTCCAACCCTATATATTCGATTTTGAATTGATATATACATATGAGTCATGTAAGTATCCAAAAACACACACATCATCTACAGATTAGTCACTATCAAGGGACAAAATCTTGACAATACGAGAGAGACAGGAAAAATTGGGCGGCTACGTCCGGCGCCCTACCACTTGGTTTCATGATTGATCGGAATCTAATGTTGAAGATATATATCCAAAAAAAGATACGAAAATCCCTATTATTCTCATGAAAATAAACGAAGATATGTATTTTTAAAACAAAATCAACTAAAACTCTTTTAGTATCTTTCCTCCTAATCCAAATTCTGATCAGTTTCTAACACTTTCGGCGATGCCAATGTTGTCCAAAAACGTGGATGCACTCATAACACAAATCCTCACATGTGGTGTGATGTGCCTCCTCCTAATTTATTACTCGATCCGTCTACGAAATAGAATCCCGTTTAAGTGTGAACACAAATTTTAATAAAATTATTAAAATTAGGGAAAATTACAAGTAAATACACAAATTTTGCTCAAAATTCATATTTAAGGGTGAACACAAATTTTAATAAAATTGTTGAAGTTAGGGAAAATTGCATGTAAATACACAAATTTTGCTCAAAATTCATATTTGACTTGAAGTTAGGATTTTATAATTAAATACACCAACTTTGTAAGTTGTTCAATTTTAACGTCGATTTCATTTTTCCCAAATTCTAAAATGACGTAGCTCCTACCTGGCTCGTCGACACACGCCTTTTAGTTCGTCGGACAAATAACAACACAGAATGAAATGAAATCCTAATTTCACGTCATTTTTTCCGATCATCGGAAATGAAATCGGCGTCAAAATTAAACAACTTACAAAGTTGGTGTATTTAATTGTAAAATTCTAACTTCACGTCAAATATGGATTTTGAGCAAAGTTTGTGTATTTATATGCAATTTTCCCTTAAAATTATTATAAGTAGAATAAATGTACAATTTATATGAATAATGTTAATACAAAAAAATAGAATACAAGTACAGTATTAGTTAAGAAAATAAAATAAAAGTGCAACTTATAGTTAAATATTGAAGAAAATATATGATGTGATGGTTCAAAAACTTAAAAGAGACTTTTTTTGGTAGGAAAAAAGGGTAAGTGGGACTCTTTAACATTGACGGGGGAGTAAATTATTCCTAAATATTCAATTAACTCCAACCGCCACCACTAGTTCATGAGGATCAGTCATTATAAAGTTACCTATCAATGTACGTGGGTTGATATAGTAGTAGAGTGATAATGTTTTTTTAAAAAAAATTATTTTCAAACATTTTTTTTAATAAATTAGATAAAATGATTTAATGAAGAGTGATGTTATGCAGCCACACTATGGGTAGTCATAAACTAATCAGATAGAAAAAAAAATATGATTCGCTTAATTTTTTAAAATAGAAAATGATTTAGCTTTTTTTTTGTTTTGTGATTTTTTTATTTTTCAAATAGAATAATAGTAATTTTTAAAAAGTTAGAATCTTAATTTTTAAATAAAATAATAAAATTATTTGTGCACATAATTTTGGCGTATTGAATCTGGTTTTCAGGTAAAAAATAAAATAAAAATAATGCATCAAAATTAAAATCGAATAGTTCACTCCACACCATAAATACAGTAACCATTACTTTCTCTTGGATCGGAAAAGGCCCAAAACAAATAATTGCAGCCCATATCAAACAAATTTGGCCTAAATTAGTAATCCTCATGTCCCACGAATCTTGACACGTTTTTTTTTTGGGTCGTCCCACGAATTTTGACATGTTTCTAAATATAACAATTTATTATCTTCTCTCTTCTACTTTATCACATTCTCTCTTCTACTTTATCATTTTATTATATTCTCTCTCCTACTTTATCACCTTATTTCTCCTAATTTATCACTTTTATTATACTTTATTATCTACACAGTTAAAACACTAATGTACAACTCTTTAATTCTCGTGCCGAAACCAAACATGTCAAGATTCGTGGGACGGAGAAAATAACTTGTAGCCCAGATTTTTTCCAGTTGGCCATTTTAATTTTTATCTTTTTGTGATTATATTCAGAAATCTCATTTTACTATCTCATCCATAATTTTTTTTATTTGGTCATCAATAATTAAAATGAACTAAATTACTAATTAGTCCTGATGTCGTTCTTCTCGAGCCATGACCACTAAAATGATCATTTTTTTTTGATAAAATTACATGAGATATTTACTTCCTCCGTCCTACGAATCTTGACACATATTTTTTTAGTCATCCCATGAATCTTGACACGTTTCTAAATATAGTAATAATTAGCTAAACAATAAGGGTAAATATCATATTAAACCTTGAACTATATCCGTTTTATCAAAAATACCCTGAAACTTTTGAAATGCTCTCAAAACCCTCAAAGTATCAGGGTTTTATCAAATATACCCCGCATCTCTTTTTCGGCCACCAGAAAAGTGACGTGGCTCGCCGGATGCCACAGTGTAATTTAAATTATATTTCTTTTAATCCATATTATTTTTTTATTCTTTTTTTTAATCCATGTCATTTTATAAATGAAAATCCATCATGGAAATTAAAATCTATTCAACCCAAAATAATTGAATTTCAATTAGGGCGCCCCTACACTCACAATTTCACAAATCGGCTACCCCTCCACTCACGATTTCACAATATTATAATCTAATCTCTAGCTACTGCTCTACAAAAAGAAGAAAATTGCAAATTCTAATCTAATTGGAAAACAGAGGAAAAATTGCATCTTCACAATTGCAAACTCATTGCGACGAGTCTGCAAGTAGCCGACGGAGTAGACTCTAGCCTCCTCGCCGGCGGTAGTGCCCAGTCTCCTTGACGCGGCGGCGGTGGTGTGGCCGGATAGACAACCACCGTGAATTTCAATTATTTTGGGTTGAATAGATTTTAATTTCCATGATGGATTTTCATTTATAAAATGACATGGATTAAAAAAGAGAATAAAAAAATGATATGGATTAAAAGAAATATAATTTAAATTACACTGTGGCATCCGGCGAGCCACGTCACTTTTCTGGTGGCCGGAAAAGAGATGCGGGGTATATTTGATAAAACCCTGATACTTTGAGGGTTTTGAGAGCATTTCAAAAGTTTCAGGGTATTTTTGATAAAACGGATATAGTTCAAGGTTTAATATGATATTTACCCAAACAATAAAGGTTCTTAATTATCTTTCTTTCTCCTACTTTATCACTTTATCACCTTCTTTCTCCTACTTTATCATTTTTATACTTTATTACCTACACACTTAAAACACTAATTTACAACTCCTTAATTCTCGTGCTGAAATCAAACATGTCAAGATTCGTGTGACGGAGGGAGTATTATATAATCAAATAAGTTAATCGCATATAAAAAAGAAAAAGTTAATCGCATACAAATGGGATCACTACACCACATAAATGTGGAAATTAAATAATCGTATGTAGGCGGGATCTACGTGCGGGACCTCACACCACATAAAGGTGGAAAATAAATAAAAAATAACTGCACGCATGTGAAACCTGCGTGCGAAACATCTACACCACACAAAGGTGAAAAATAACCGCACGCATACAGGACCATTATCCACACAAAGGTAGAAAAATCAATCACATGCAGACGGAATTAAATTCAAAATCTCTTACAAATAAAAGTATTTGAGTGTCTCAACTTTACTACTTGAACTAGGCGTTATTGGCCAAATAATCAAACTTATTATATGCACAAGCAAATATTCATATCATATGTGTAAGCTGCTAACATTAGATATTAGTGTACACATATCCTCTGCTCTTTATCCACAATTTCAATGATCAAACTTATTATATACACAAGCAACTATATATATCATTGTAAACAATAGGGATTTCATTATGCATTCATTAATTTAGTGAGTAACTATTACACAATTCAATGCATTCATTAATTTAGTGAGTAACTATTACACAATTCAATTCACCATTCGTCATGATAAATTGATAATCAACATTATCAATTTATCATATCCTCCCTACTGAAATTTGGTGAAAAATAGGGATATTTTGGTAAATTGACTTATTATGTATATAAATAAACTATGTTCGAATTATTTAACAGCAACAATGCTAATAAGTAACTGAGCCAAATTCGCCAATCCTCCTATTATTTGGTGAAGCCTACGGATTAGTGAGTAAAAAGTTTAAAAGATCAATTTAAATATAATGAAAGCATATAATTCAATCTACAATAAATAAAAGACTTAATTGCATATATGTATTAAATTTTCAACACATTATTGTTTTACATACAAACTTTAAAAATATGTATTAAAATTATTAAATTATAAAATGTGAGAGCTTCCCTATTTATAGAGAAAATACATAAGGGTTAAAGTAGCAAATCTCTCAAAAACTCACGTACGCTACATGCAACGTTCAAATCTCGCTCACTTTTACTGAATATATTGTTAGTAACTAATTAGCAAATTTTGTCATATGTGTTGTGATCAGAATCTTCACCAGCACTGACCTTATGTTATTGACCTTTAATGATTCATCTCTTATCCCTTATATTCGTCAACAATCCTTTAAACAATTGTATCTCCTCTCCCCCCTCCCCCAAAAGCACGACCTCATCTCTGACCTCGTCCTCTTCTCTCCACTGTAGCTATGTCGTACTATTGTTCAATCGAGTTGACATCACCATTGACTTATTGTATGGTTCCATAATATCGACAGCTTTGAATCCCATGTCACATGTTCATTGGTCCCCGACACTTCTTCAGCTCTGGTATTCAACATTTTATTTACAGTGTACAGTAAAACGTCTATCTCACGCTTTATATAAATAATTAAATGAATTATCAATGTTAAGATAAGATTTACTCCTCATCAAGGTCAAATTAAGTAATTATTATATAATTTTGCTGGACTAAGGCCGTACTATTTTTTTTATATCTGCCTTATGCATATTGTAAATAGATGACATTAAATATGATTTATAATTTTTTATTTTCCCTCTCCAAAAAAAATCTATATGAAGCCCACAAAAAGATATCAATATGCAATCTCGGCCCACTAGAAAATATTTAACTATGGGCTCATTTCATAGGCCCAATAGATCACACCCTACACATTTGATTGATCGAAACGGCGTCGTTATTAAAAAGGGCAAAAGCGTCAATAAGCGAAGGATTATAGACTCAATCCAAACCCCTAAAAATACAGCGACTTTGCAGCGTCTAAACTCTTTTTCTTTCTCTTACACACACACCACTCTCTCTCT